>NC_140174.1:48496954-48629454 GCF_963971535.1 Notolepis coatsorum
TATAATTTTTGGCTGGTAAAAAATCTGCCCAGCTGGTAGTTTTTAAAATCTACCAGCCAAATGGCTGGTAAGTCAAAAAGTTAAGTTTGTTCCCTGCCCCCATGCACCGTCTCTCACATCAGACAAGTACCTCTACAGAATATTAACTCATTGAGCGCCAAAAAGAGCTTGTTTCTCGTTTCTGAGAGCCAACGCTTGAGCGCCAAAAACGAGATATCACTAAATAAATAGTATTACAAAAACCAGTCTAATTTGGACTCTCGCCATTACCAGAGATTGTCCCTGTTAAATTTCGCATTCATATGTGTATAAAGTGTATGTTTTGGTAGATCTCAGCCTACCTTTCACACTGCGTAGGTCATTTGCCCTTGTGAAAAATCACTGCACCTTTACGTTAAGCATGATTCTGCCACTCAAATTCGCGCAGCAACCAGGAGTTAATAACGAGCAAACCCAACTGAATGCAGAAGTTTCTAGTAGAGCCAAAAACACCTCTCCCGGAGTTTTAAGCTAGCTGATCCGTATCCGCTTCCATTCATTTGTGCTAGCTTGCAGCCGGATAGCTTTCTACTGAACGCACAGAAAGGACATTGGTATCTATCTTCTTGTCTGACTCTGGACGGTAAGCGCATGCTAATAGCATTTCCCATTTTTTTTTTTTTTTCATTTTTCTGTGTATTTCCCATCTTGCTGGCGTGTTCCTTCAAAGGACAAGGAGAAGAAAAGGATGAGAAAATGGAAAAGAACATGAGGAAGGAAGAAGAGGCTGAGGAGATGAGCGTAGCAACGTTGAATAAAATGGTGAGGAGAGAGATGGAAGGACCTTAGAAAAAGAAGAGGGTCATACAGTAAATATGTAATGTGTGTGTGTGTGTGTGCGTGCGTGCGTGCGTGCATGCGTGTGTGTGTGTGTGTGTGTGGTGTGTGTCAGTGTTAATTTTGTCAACGAAAATGATGACAAAAGATGTTCGTCAACGAAGCTTTTTCTCGCGACGACAACGAGACATGACATCACGTTAATGTTGATCATGTGACACTAACGTGACTAAATAATTAATTAAATATCATTGACCACAACTGAGGACACAAAAATGTAGTTTACAAAAACCATGACGAATTATCTCTTAATTTATGTTGACTAAAACAAGATGAGACAAAATAATTATAACTTTTAGAATAATTCACGTTATTATTTCAGCATTTCCCATTTCCGTTTCCGGGTTAAGCTCAGCAGCGTTTATGGCTAAAAGCCAAGCTACATACGTGAGGCTAAAAACCACGTCCCAGGTCTCTCGTGACTACAGCTTATACCAATAACCATGAACGGAATCTGCTACTCGAACAGTTCTACCAAAAGAACATAGCATTTAAGACGACGGAGGTTACTATTGGGCTTCTAGCCTTCTACTGAACTTATTGTGAATCAGCTGATAGGGTAGACTATACTTAATAAATAGAATTGCATTATTTACAATATACAAATATAAAATGCCTTTTTTTCATTAGCGAAAACTAGACAAAAATCATCAGTTTTCTGTGACTAAATCTAGACAAAAACAAAAAAGACAAAATCGAGACTAACACTGACTAAGACTGTGTGTGTGTGTGTGTGTGTGTGTGTGTGTGTGTGTGTGTGTGTGTGTGTGTGTGTGTGTGTGTGTGTGTGTGTGTCTGTTGACATTTTAGTCGAGCTATTGTCACATCGTTTAGTCAAAATCTGTTTCTCATCTAGTACAGCTGCAGCGAGGGGTCAGAGGGGCTGGAAAAAAAATACATATATAATCAAAAAAATTCTATTGGTCTCTCGATTACAAATTATCAAATCACAGTGTCGTTTTGATGTTTTTCATTCATGGTGTTTATTTTGTCTAGATTCAGTGTGGTAAAAAAATGAATAAAGTCGACAAAACTGTATTCTTTCTCCTTTCTTTTTGTGTTTTTCTTCTTTACTGTACTTTTTAAAGATTTATTTCAACCCTCATTTAATTGAATCCGTTTTCTAATCTAATGTATGCGAGGATCATTGTTTTGGATTCATGGTTGATCGCGGTGTCTTTTAGTACGAAACCCGAGGAAGAGTAGCCGCTGCTTTGGCAACAGCTAACGGAGACGCGAATAAAACAAGCGTACATGGATTTGTGGAGGAGGAAACGGGACACCGGGGGTCACGGCGGGGGTCACGGCATGCAGGATCTTGGAACGGAAAGGCACGACGGCACACAGCACCGACAGGAACCAGAAGATGAAGAGGACCCCCGAGGACTGCACCCCTCGTAACCTCTCCAACTGGATCAGGAATGTGGCCAACAGCTGTGAGATAGTGGGGTTGGGTGGGGGGGGGATATGAAACGAGAGGTGGGGGAAGGGAAGGATGGAGGAGAGAGGGAGAGAGGGAAGGTTTGAGTCAGATTAGCCCAGACAGAAACCACTGAGGGTATGTAAGGTAACATCGCAGGCTTCTGCCAGTCTGCGCTGCCTCAATCTTTAATGCTGTTCCTCTGCAGAGTGCCTTTGGCGGCTATTCTGCTTATTACGAACACTGCCGTCCTCAGATGGCACTACTCCACGCCAGGAGCTTTCTCTATAGCGGTCTGTGCATGTGACCGCAATCCAATGGAATCACAATTTACGTACATACCAATGCTGCCTAATGCATGAGTTCTCTAGGAATTAGTCTAGAAATGTTACAAAAGGCTCTATCCACTTTGGATAGATTTTCTACAGCTTGTTCATTGTGGCAATATTTATATATTTGACTATTTGAAAATCAAAACCGTCTTATGAGCAAATGGTCTTTATAAATCGAAATACCTTCAATTATATTCAATAGTGAGTTTTACTGTCATGCCATCAATTGTTTTTATGTGAGTGACATTTTGTGACAGTTCCTGTTGTCTGCTATGTCCCAGGGTATGCCCTCACCATGGTCATGCCCAGCACCAGAGGAGTGACGAAGTAGATGGGTGGCTGAGTGTTGCTCTGACGGAGCTCGTCGAATGTGTAGAAAAGATCTGCCCAACACACAATCCATAATGCCAAGCCAAACACCTGAGAGAGAGAGAGAGGGGAATGAAAGGTACAAGCTGTTAAGTAGGGTTTTTCCAACCTTGGGATCGCGACCCCACGTGGGGGCCCTCTGGTATGAAGAAAAGGGTCCCTAGAAAAGGAATTTATATAATCAAACTAATCAGTGACCTAGGATGTGAAAGCCACACAATAAAGATTTTAAATCACATTTCAAACTTTTATTTTATTTTATTGCCTATATTTATTGAGAGTAACATATATAACCGGTAGGGCATACAGACCCTCATCTGCACCTTTGTTTACACTGTTCATTTTTCCATATTTCTATATTCAGATCAAATTTTTTTCTACTATTACCCTGCCCATACCTGTGCCTCCGCCCCCCCCCCACCCCCCCCCCACCCCCCCCCCCCCCCCCCCAATCCGAATTTCCCTAAGGTGATCAATAAAGGAATATCTTTTATCTCTTATCTCCAACCAACCTCAATATGGGGACACCTGTGAAGGAATGGAAGGGAAGGGAAGGGAAGGGAAGGGAAGGGAAGGGAAGGGAAGGGGAAGGGAAGGGAAGGGAAGGGAAGGGAAGGGAAGGGAAGGGAAGGGAGGGAAGGGAAGGGAAGGGATGGGAAGGGAAGGGAAGGGAAGGGAAGGGAAGGGAAGGGAAGGGAAGGGAAGGGAAGGGAAGGGAAGGGAAGGGAAGGGAAGGGAAGGGAAGGGAAGGGAAGGGGAGAAGGGAAGGGAAGGGAAGGGAAGGGAAGGGAAGGGAAAAGGTTATCAATATGAAAAAAACAACTACACATCTGTGGCGTGTGGCTTGTTGTAACCCATCTAAACATTAGAGGGCCATCTGTGGGAGAGCGTCTGTTGGACTGCTTTCTGGTCCATTTCTGGGCATCAGATATGGGAATGAACAGGTGTATTCTATAAATACACTGTAGATAGTTCACTCCCAAGATGAGCCATGATACAGTAGAAAGAAATACAGGACGGACGGACGGACGGACGGAAGACAGACAGACAGACAGACAGACAGACAGACAGACAGACAGACAGACAGACAGACAGACAGACAGACAGACAGACAGACAGACAGACAGACAGATACTGTAGATATATATATATATATATATATATACATAGATACTGTAGATAGGTATATACATAGATACTATAGATAGATAGATAGATAGATAGATAGATAGATAGATAGATAGATAGATAGATAGATAGATAGATAGATAGATAGATAGATAGATAGATAGATAGATAGATAGAGAGAGAGAGAGAGAGAGAGAGAGAGAGAGAGAGAGAGAGAGAGAGAGAGAGAGAGAGAGAGAGAGAGAGAGAGAGAGAGAGAGAGAGAGAGAGGGGAATGAAAGGTACAAGCTGTTAAGTAGGGTTTTCCAACCTTGGGATCGCGACCCCACGACCCTCTGGTATGAAGAAAAGGGTCCCTAGAAAAGGAATTTATATAATCAAACTAATCAGTGACCTAGGATAGATAGATAGATAGATAGATAGATAGATAGATAGATAGATAGATAGATAGATAGATAGATAGATAGATAGATAGATAGATAGATAGATAGATAGATAGATAGATAGATAGATAGATAGATAGATAGATAGATAGATAGATAGATAGATAGATAGATAGATAGATAGATAGATAGATAGATAGATAGATAGATAGATTTATTTATCTTCCGATTATGACTGTCCTCTCACCGTTTTCACCCTGTTCATGATGGACATCATTATGTAGCCTTTGTTGTTCCTGTGAAGGTAGAAGAGGTAGAGAGGACAGACAGCCCACAGGTAGATACAGGGCAGCCATGACAAGACCGACAGCTGGAAACACACCGGGAGGTCAGGGCTCTCTGTGTGGATCGTCTTATTGGCTACCTGTTAGGACAGATAAGATACAAAAGACAGCATGGGTTGAGTACAGCCAAGAATCAGACCCTCTGATGCAACAGACCACTGCTATACTGCAATGAGGAACTGCTCTTAATCCAAAGACTGTTATCTGGGGTTTTCCCGTATCAGGCAGAGCTAGGACTAACCATCTAGAGCAACATTAATTCAAACCATGTCTGTTACACAAGCAATAGTCAAACATTACTGTGGATTACCATGTAATAATAACGGTTCTACCTTTTAAGCTTCTGTTCTAAATTCTGCAAAATGCAATCATTGATATTCTTGTATGTATGTATGTACCAGCGGCAGGTGCTAATTAGAACCCAGTCAGACGTGTGGTGTTGTGGGAGCTGTGACAGACAGGGTTAGCGTTGTTTACATCAACTGACTTTTAATCATGAAAAGTATAATGATCTTAGAGATTTAATACATTGAACAGGTGGGAAAACCTGAATTTCTGGTGCATCAACAGTCTAAACGTAGCCCTAATAATCACAATCCAATCAAATCGGAAGGTCCCTAGTGAGGGTCTGGACTAAAAGGTTTGTTTTAAGTACTAAATTGTATATTTCTGAATAAAAAGGTAAAGGATTTAAAGAATCAATCTAAATGTGTTGGCCCTCTGTGGGCCCCTCTTGCCTGACACGTCAGACCCATGGAATGTAAACACAAGTTGGCGCTCCATTGGGTCTGAAATTGGCACATTGAGGGAATGTGAATGAATTCCCGACCGTACAGGAAAAATAAAATGTCTCCATTTATCTGTGTGTTACCAAGGCAATGAGTTATATCAGTGTGCAATCAGACTGAGATTTCTATATTAAAGTTTAAAATAGCCTTTGCGTGCACGCTGTGCCTTGCTTCTGTTGTGTTACTGTAGTACAGAGAGGGGCACAAAATAGAATTTTCCCACACTTTAATGTGATTAAAGCGTCAGGAATTCATGAAAGACAAGACACCAACACATCACCATGGTGAGTCAAATTTACTTTATAACCCTTTTTTGCCGGCAAGTTGCTGGCATACGTTTCATGGGTCTGACATGTCAGGATGGGGCGTCCTCTCGCCTCCCTCATGCGCTAAATGGTTTATGTACAATGTAAGTTTCAGACCTTTTTTTAATCAAAACATGTTATCATCCTACAACTAACGTTGGTGTGGGATGGAGGGGTGTGGTTTGCGGGGTCGGCTGCAGACGAAGCAGTAGGGGAGGGTTTAGGGTTAATTGACACAGGTGCAGCTGGTCTGTGATGATTAAGTCTTTCTCTCTCTCCTATATTTCACAGTGAGACTGGGACTGACGACACACACACACACACACACACCAACCAACTGGAAGACAGAGAGAGCACGGGGGCCTGCTGACCTTGGACAGTGAGCTGGAACATTTAAGTTTGCAATTTATATTTTGAGGTTGAATTAAGCCAGAACCGTTTAATCTTATTGAGTTGATCTTATTCAGAAGGGTACATATTTACTACTTTGGGAGAGTCCTGTGACTCTACATACTGTATAACGGCCCTGCTGACTAAGCAAAATAGAAGGCCAGACGATTTGGATCCAGACTCCTTCGCTGTCACACAGCATTAGAGCGATATTTATATCCTTTCAGAATTCGCCAGGCCATCATGACTCTTGAGAGGTTGTGCAGTTCCTGTTTTGTAGTACAGTACTGTAGTCATGAGATTATTTCTCCATGCCCCTGCTGAGGTCACGTTTCTATCGGCAGTGTATTTAATTATGTGCCATGATGCCGTACTTCGACTAAGGCTAAGGAGGGTCAGAGGGATCCTCGCTGGTGTACATACGGAGGTGTACAAATGGATTTCACACATTCCTGCTACCTAGGACGTCTCCATGTGGTGTCTGGCTTAATACGAGTTCACAGTCAGCTACTGCGGCAGTATTCAGTTTTATGGGGGAAATTAGAGTGTGCTTTGGTCAAAGGTTCCCATGAGAGCTCGAGGGGTTGGGTCCATCATCCCCCAGAAGACAAATAAAGGAAGAGACAGAGCAAGAATGTGGCTCAAGGACAAGGCACAAGGACAATGTGGCTCAAGGGCATGGATCGATTACTCGTAGCTATGAGAAAAATCGATCTTAAATTATAAATTTTTATGAAAAAAAATGTATTTAATTTTTTTTACATATTTGTTCCACATGTAGGCTAGCCTATGTGTGAGATTATAACTGTTTGTTGGTTTCCTTAAACATATACGTGAATGAACAAAATTAAGTAAAGAAAAAAAAATATATATATATTCAAAAATCCCTTTCCTTTTCCCTTTTCGAGTAATACACGATCACTCGATAGCATGCGATCAATCGATCTGGATTCTTCTTAAAAATGCCCATCCCTACAAGACAAGTGACTTACAGTCGATTTGAAATGTAATCGAATTTCCCACTCTGGGATAAAAAAGATACTTGGGAAAGGCAATACATTTTTAATATTGTATTATACACGGGGCGGCTACGTGGCGTAGTGGGCAAGGCGCTCGCCACGAAATCTGGAGACGATGGGCTCGCCTGTTCGAACCCAGCGCTCCACATTTGCTTTCAGTTTAGCTGGTCGTCCGTACTAATACACATTGGCCGTATTAGGGGGTGGGAAACTGATGGGTGGGGATCGGGCGTTGTGGACAGCGACTCCTACAGGTCGGTTGGTGCGCCTGCGCAGTGGAATCAGGAAGTGTCGGGGGCAGCGTGAGCCTCCCACGCGTTACTCCTCACCACTGAGAGATCGAGCTGCGCAGGTGAAAAGATGCGACTGCTGTTACCTCAAGTACCGGAGGGGACTTGTGCTATGTATGACATGTTGTTGTTTTTGTGCTGATTTATTTTGATTCTCCTTCAGAAATTCTTTCCGCAAGATGGTAAATGGTAGCGGCATGAAATCTGGCCCATTGATTGGAAGTTGTGTGCAAGTGGTGTTCAAGAAATATGACCCCAATTGGCCTGATCTGGGAGCTATAATTTAAGTAGGGATGCACCGATCCGACTTTTTCAGTCCCGATACCGATACCTGGGCTTTGGGTATCGGCCGATACAGAGTACCGATCCGATACCCATTGTTCAATTAATAAACTGTATGCCTCACTGTGTGGAAGAAACTGGGCTCATTATTTTGTGCAAGGCAACATCAGGCTTGACTTAAAACATTACTTTCCTAACTTAGTGAAACAAAATGTAACAGATTAACACATAGATATAAATGTACTGAATTGTTATTTATTATTTTATTTATATATTATTATTTAAAAGAAAAGGATAAAAAAAATTATAAATCCGATATATATTTTTCCGATACCCGATCCAGCTATTTTAGTCATATCGGGGCCGATATCCGATATTAATATCAAATCGGAATGGGAAAATGGGAATGGAAATGACATAATTATGTAGGCTACTCCTTGGCATTTGAAGAGTTTGAAGTCTTAACAAGCCAAGCTATCGAATTGCTTCTTCGCAATTGATGTCACAATGTGAACACAAGCAATGAATAGAGGCCTTGCATGGAATGTGTGTGTACTGTAGTTATCTGTATTCCAACATGGCTGCCTGTAACATAGCAATC
The DNA here is from genome assembly GCF_963971535.1 of Notolepis coatsorum. Lineage (NCBI taxonomy): Eukaryota > Metazoa > Chordata > Actinopteri > Aulopiformes > Paralepididae > Notolepis > Notolepis coatsorum. Next base: position 48,505,482 of record NC_140174.1, read on the forward strand.
ATTGTTTTGTACATGGCAATGGAAGAGACAACAGCTGCTATTTGCAAAACAATGGTTGCTATGTGTTGACATCTGAGAAATATATCAATACAAATGTAATAATTACTGGATCTTAGGGCTGTCTTAAATACTTCGAAGCTTCGTTCGATGGGCACGGGATTCGAACGGGAAAATGAAATTCGGATATATTAAAAAGAAAATTTAAAAAAAATCTATTTAAAAAAGAAAATTTGCAAACAATGCAAAATCTTGCGCCTCCAATGCAACAAACATCATACGCCTCATTAACTCTGCCTCTCTTTGTTAACTACAACAAGCAATGCCGTTTGTTATTTAAGATGAGGTCGGACTCTGCACTCACTGACATTTGTGTTCATTATGCTGCTTTTATAAAGCCTCAAATGATGGCTTACAATATTTCATTATGTTTCGTTTGTCTAAGATTTAAAAAGGTTTCAACTTTACAGCACTGACAATTCTCTATAGTATTTTTTATAGTGTCCCGACCCATATAAAAACATGTCTTAATAAAATATTAAGTCGAATTCTGCCTTTGTCTCTATTAACTACATATAAATATTTATATAATTGTTTGCTTTATAGACGAAGGTTGCAACATAATTATGTAATGTAATGTTGTTGGCTGTGTAACGGAGAGCAGCCGCCCAGGCAGCGCAGCTCCCGACTTCTTATTCATTTACATTTACATTACATTTAGTCATTTAGCTGACGCTTTTATCCAAAGCGACTTACAAGTTCTGTACGACAAGTCATCAGGAAGGGTACAACTCTATCAGCTGAGTAACAATGTTCATCAAAGTGTTGCGTGTTACAGTGTAGGTTAGTTTATTAGGACAAGTGCAACCTTACAGTGTAAGGTTAGTTAGGGTTAGATCTTTATTTTATTTTATTTGAATTTTTTTTCAGATAATGGTTGAAGAAGTGCGTCTTTAGTCGACGGCGAAAGATTGGACGGGATTCGGCTGTCCTAACTGGGGTGGGTAGTTCATTCCACCATTGTGGGGCAAGGACTGAGAATAGGCGACTTCTCTTTGATGACCCTCCCGGAGCTTGGATAGGAGTAGGTCTGAGGCGGCCAGAAGATGCAGAGCGTAGGGGTCTTGAGGGTGTGTAGTTATTAGAGACCATTGACCGGAGGTAGCCGGGAGCGGTTCCCTTTGCCGCACGGTATGCTAGGTCGAGGGCCTTGAAGCGGATACGTGCAGCAATGGGGAGCCAATGCAGGTCCCTAAGAAGTGGGGTGACATGGGCCGACTTCGGTAGGTTTGAGATCAGGCGGGCCGCTGCGTTTTGAACGAGTTGAAGATGCTTGGTGGCGGTGGCCGGGAGGCCAGCGAGCAGTGCGTTGCAGTAGTCGAGGCGGGAGATGACTGTTGATTGGACGAGGAGACGGAGTTGGGTGGCTTCTTTTGTCAGGAAGGGGCGGATCCTTTATTTATAGAGCACATTTAAAAACAACAAAGTTGACCAGAGTGCTGTACAAGTCCCACAACATAAGATAAAAAAATATATATATATATAATTTCTTAAAAAAAATTTATCTCGAAGTTTCGAATTAAAATCGAATCTCGGCCCCGAAGCTTCGACGGCCAAAAAAAGCTTCGAAGGTCATCCCTACTGGATCTTGTAACTAGGGCTGACCTTCCAATTTTTTTTTGGCATTCGAAGCTTCGGGCCGAGATTCTATTTTAATTCGAAGCTTCGAGATAAAAAAAATTTAAATATTACTTTTATTTTATTTTATTATTATTATATTTTTTTATGTTGTGGGACTTGTACAGCACTTTGTTCAACTTTGTCAGTGCTGTAAAGTTTAAACCTTTTTAAATCTTAGACAAACAAAACACTTTGCTTTCATGAAATATTGTAAGCATTTGAGGCTTTATAAAAGCAGCACAATGAACACAAATCTGTCAGTGCCGAGTCCGACCTCATCTTAAATAACAAAAAAGTTATAGTACAGGTTTCCCAGAACAAACTCATCCGATTAACTCTAATAATAATAATAATAATAGATTTAATTTGTATAGCACACTTTAAACTCAGTGAGCTCTCAATGTGCTTCACAGCAGAAGGAAAACAAAATTTAAAATAGAATAAAAAGGTTTAAAACAAGAAAACATTCAAATGAATAAAAAGATAAGAATAAAAAGGTTTAAAACATAAAAACATTTAAAATGAATAAAATAAAATAAAATAAACAAAACATAGGAGCAGATTAAAAAAACAGGCCCTATTGGAAGGCAGAGCTAAACAAATGGGTTTTAAGGCTGGCCTTGAAGGCAGCAATGGAGACTGAGGCCTTGATGGACCCAGGCAGCTGATTCCACAGGCGCGTCCCCAGTGAGGAAAAAGCACGGTGCCCCATGGTCGACAGCCTAGTGCGTGGGATGGCGAGGAGGTTTTGGCTGCCAGACCTGAGTGACCTGGACGCAGGTTGAGGGGAGAGGAGGGCCTGGAGATAGGTCGGGCCGGAGTGGTTTATGGCCTTATAGACCAGCAGGAAAACTTTGAAGGTGATCCGATCCGCTGGTTAATTGGGAGCCAGTGAAGGGAATGCATGGACCCGTTTTTCGGCGTCAGACTGGGAGAGTGACGGTCTGAGTTTGGAAATGTTCCTCAGGTGGTAGAAGGAGGTTCGACAGACTGTTTTTATGTGTGCGTCAAATGAAAGTGATGAGTCAAACTTTACACCCAGGCTGGTGACAAGTGAGGAGAGGGGGATGGAGTGATTTTTGATGGTGATATGGGTGATACCAGCCTGCTTGGTTTGATGGGGGGTGCCGATGAGGATGGCTTCGGTCTCGGTCTTACTGCCATCGAGCTGCAGGGAGTTGCAACTTTACTCATCCAATGGTGGATGTCATCAGGACTAGCCTCCAGAGCACATGTGGGCAAACAACACTTCCAGTTGTTGGGCTGGCTCCCTCTGGAAGCCAGGTCCGTTCAACTTCAGCTCAATATAGTTCACAACATTTATAACAATAGGGCCCCCAATTATCTTACAAATAATTTACAAACAGAATAGGGACATGCATACCCATAACACCAGAGCCAGCATTGCCGACCTGTGTATTCCAAGGTTCAAAACAAATATGGGCAAATGTTCTTTAAAATTCTGGGGAGCCACACATTGGAATTTGCTACCTTCACACTACAGCTAAAATGCATTAGTAGCCGACACAATTTTAAGAAAAAAGTCAAATCATGGCTCCTCGACAACTAGATTTTAAAATGTATGAAAATGTTGTCTGTGGCTACACGTTTGTACTGCACTTAAAATTTACATGACTGTAGATTGTCATATTGTTATTTGTGGTCATGTTTTGTATTGCTTATCTGTCTGAGACCAAGGACCACAATGGAAATAAGTCTTGACTTTTTTGTGTTTCATCCTTGATGTTTTCTGTAATCTTGAATTTTTTTTAAATGTCAAAATATGTCCCTTTCAATGCTCTGCAACACCTAAGTATTACGATTTGATGTCGCCATACAGTATGTTGCGACCTCTAGTTTCAGCAGTCAAGTGGACAATAAAAAACACATGTAAATGATTATAAGGTATTTGATTAAAGGCCTTGAAATAAAATTTTGAAGAAATATCACAATACAAGCCATCACATATTGATACAATATTGTGGTGTAAAGTATTACACGACTAGACTTTATCTATACACCCCCCCCCCCCCCCCCCACCCCCAAACCCTGGCTAACAATGTCATGACAGACAAATAACATAAGCTTGCAGGCATAAGCTTGCTTCTTTATTGATTTAGCTACTAAAAGAACAAGTGACAAATCTAAAGTAGCTCCAAATAAAATAAGCTCAACTCTCACTATGCTCTGGCTATAAGCCAGTGGTAAAGGTGCTCTCCCACAGCCCAACAGAGTTAGAGGCCCACCCACCCCAGTAGATAAACACAGCTGCTGGTATAAGCCTCCCACCATACATCACCACACCCAGTACTGTGTATGTGTGCGTGTGCGTGTGCGTGTGCGTGTGCGTGTGTGTGTGTGTGTGTGTGTGTGTGTGTGTGATGGTGTGGGCGGGAGGGGTGGTGCCCATGAATGCGAAATATTGTAAATGCATTACATTCTGTGAGTGTGTGTGTGTGTTTATGTGTGGTCTGCGAGTGATGTAGTGTTTGGAATGTCTGTCTCTTTAACTATTTAACAGGTTCTAGATGGTCCTGTGGATCCACAAAAGGGGGGGGGGGGCTGCATCCATTTTCTCATACAGGATAATTCTCTGAAACTTTTCAATGAGGTTTTCTCATGTCGCTTGGCTACTCTCCGGTCTCCGACCACAAGAATTAATGTGCACAGAGTCTGCAAATGAGGGGACGACAAATTGAATAAACATTTGCAATTAACCTAAACAAAATGTAATTTGTTTGAATTGTCCCTTTTAGCGTTCGCACGAGCCTGGCTCTGGAGCCTCCATTCCTCCCAATTAAGCCTGGCCATCCCAGGTAATGGAGTTACAAATGGACCCGAGCTCTGTACATTAGACCCTATCAGGGATAACCCTTACATCTCATCCATTTGCTCACCAGAATGGGGGGAGAATTGTGAATCACTGAATTGATGAAGGAATGAAATTCAAATTAAATGAAAATTTAAAAGAATATATATATATATATGATTTAGGATAATATATGAAGAAAAAAAACAACAACATATAAATACATATATAATAAAAGGATAGAATAGAAATACTTTTATTATCCCGAGGGAAATTTGACACTGCAAATCGCTCACATTAACACATTTGTGGCCAACCACGTATATATATACATGTTTCGGATCCAACGCTTGAGGGCCAACCACGTATATATTGGCTTTTATTCCATTGTAATATCCTACTCAATGTCACCGAGCGGCACTGCAGATTTACCCTACTCTTGGGATTCGGAAAAGTGTATTACCGGCCAGATCCTCGTAGGGGCGCTGTCTCGATAATGCAGTGTTCCCTGTTACAAACCGGTGTTTTTTTTGTTTTCAATCATGGGTGGACTTTTTTGTTAGCCTGAAGCTATGCCTTTAGCATGTAGCCTGGAATACTTTTTGGGACACTGAATTCAGTATGCAGTAAATGAATATAGCATCAGCCAATGGACATATTGATCTACCAGATGGCGATCGATAACTGGGAAATCCTGTTTGGGATCCAACCGGCCCACGGTAAGAGCTTTTTCACGTAAATTACAGCCCAATCGGGCCTTGCTTTAATAGCCGACCAGCCGATCAGCGTATGAGGCTAATGCCGTTATTGTCATAGTCACAGCACGAGCGTACTTCACTCCCCCTCCTTTTCCCCTCACATTCACCACACACTCCTTTCCATCCACCACGCACTCCTCCTCATCCTCCCTTCCTCCACGGAAGCCTCACGCCCTTATATGGCCAGCATCCCTTCACTTCCCGTCACTCAGCCCAGCTGCACCTCATCCCCCTGATTCACACGCTGTCAGGCACCTCACTCCTCACAGCTGTATCCCATCCCCCGTTGATGAAGACCCTACTTCTACCAGACGACGCTGACCAGAAGTCGTTGTGGTGTTAAACATCACTACCTAGGTACGACGTATCGGCCTGAAGCCCTGCTAACCTGCTCTTGTGATTGTTCCTTGCTCTAATCTGTTTCTCTTGTGCCCAGGACCCCCGTTCCAGTGCACTTTCCTGCCTGGACATCTCGTACTGCACAAGGAGTGCTCTTGCTCTCTCTCCAGACACAGACCTGTGTCTTCTGCCCACAGCTGCACTGGGAGTGCACCTGTCCTCACCCCCCAAGAACATTCTAACCCCTGTCTGTTGCACATTCCTGGTGTAATACTTGTCTGCTTGGGAAATACCATTAAAACCCCTTGAAACGCTCCATTCTCCTCTCCTGTGTTCAGCGATTGGGCTGTGTTCAAAACCCACTTCTCACAGTTATTGGTAATCAATCATCCGAAACTACGTGGACCATGATACCGATAATATGCATTTTGAGTTTTAGCTCTAGCTTGTGTATAGCCGAAACGCCATTCGATTTAACGTTATTAGCTTAGCGTCCTATATCTCGCCTTGCAGGAAATACCCCAGAACATTGCGGTATATAGTTCATATTCACGACGCTATAAAATGGGTACGTATTGGTGAAAAGATTATTTATTTAAGGCATATTGAAGGGACGGTTTATAGTGTCAATTGACAATGACAATGGACAGATACCAATAATATAAAGTATAGATTTAGCTCTACAAACAGCCTCATACACAATGAAAGGTTGTTATGATAAGCTGGCCTTATAGAGTGAGATTAGACGGATCCCAGTGGCCGCGAAAGTGTTAAACATTTAGACAGAACAAATCACGAATAAGAATAACAAAACAAATTGCCTAAGAATAAGAATAGAATAAAATAAAATAGAATAAAAATAGAATAAAATATACAGTAAATAAATACAGTAAAAATATACTGAAGTCTACAGTAGGTGTAATATTGCACAGTGCTGTTTCAAAAGTAAGAGTCCAGGAAGATGGTAACTGTCACTCTGTGTTCAGTGCAGGGTTTCCGTTAGAATTTTTTTTTGCAGGTCTGAGTGTCCGGTAGATTTCAATCTACCGGACAAATGGGATAAATTCCGGTCAGAGTTTATTGAGCTTAAAAACAATTGATAGGCCTATATAAAGAATGACATCATCAAGGCATTTATAATATTTTAACTTAAAACTAGACTACTTTTGCGTATATACAGTCATTAATATATTCCAAATAAAATAAGTCCCTCGAGACTGCGTGCTGCTGCCGACTTGAGGTGTCGGTGGGCAGTCTGCCCGACCTTAATAAACAGCAGTCTGTTATAATCACATTTTTATGAGCTAACGAATTCCGTTATATTGGACATTTGTATTAATTATATCAAGCGAAGAACTGAGAAATTTGGCAGAGAGACGGCAACATTATCGTGGGTTTGCGCCGTGATGTATATCTCCACCTCCCAACGACTTGGTGCTGCTGCTCATAATGTCCGGTGAAAATAATTCCCTCTAAGCACAATTTGATTATTTGAATTGTATTAAAATAGGCTAAAATTAAATAGCCTATGCGATGAACGAAACAATCATTACATTTGTCGTTGCTTCACCAAGCAGCCGGTCAATGACATCCTGTGTCAGCGAGCTGGCAGCTGATATATTTACGTGAAGCATGGAGCAGGAGCAGACAGAGCAGAGCAGCGGTGTCAGCAGCGCCCCCACCCAACAGCTGAATTGCCAATGGCTGAATTGGAGTACTGCACCCTGCCAAGCCATGCTTCACGTAAATATATCAGCTGCCAGCTCGCTGACACAGGATGTCATTGACCGGCTGCTTGGTGAAGCAACGACAAATGTAATGATTGTTTCGTTCATCGCATAGGCTATTTAATTTTAGCCTATTTTAATACAATTCAAATAATCTAATTGTGTTTAGAGGGAATTATTTTCACCGGACATTATGACCGGAGAGATTAGATATGTCGGACTTCACCAGATTTTGCCGGTCAAATACCGGTAATTACCGGCTAACGGAAACGCTGGCTCAGTGATGCAGTGAAGCACAGTGATGCATTGTATAGTCTGATGGCTGTCGGAATGAAGGACTTCCTGTGCTGTTCAGTGCTGCATTTAGGTAGTGTGAGCCTAGCACTGAACATGCTCCTCCTGTCAGCCAAGTCTGTGTATAGTGGGTGGGAGGGGTTTTCCCTGATGGCCTGGAGCTTAGCAATGCTCCTCCTCTCCGCCACCCTCGCTAGAGAGTCCAGATCCACCCCAACCACGCTACTGGCCTTCCTGACCAGCTTATCCAGCCTGTTTGTGTCCCCTGCTCTCAGTCCGCTGCCCCAGCAGGTCACAGCGTACTAGAAGGGGCCCGCCACCACCGACTCATAGAACATCCTCAACATCCTTGTACAGACATTGAAGGATCTCAGCCTTCTGAGGAAGTAGAGTCGGCTCTGGCCCTTCTTGTACAGTGCCTCTGCGTGTTTTGACCCGTTCAGTTTGTTGTCGATGTGCACACCGAGGTATTTGTACTCCTCAACCATGTCCACATCGACTCCCCTGATGGAAACAGGGGTCACAGCACAGGTGCACTCCTCCTTCTCCCCAGCTCCACCACCAGTTCCCTGGTCTTCGCCACATTTAGCTGCAGGTGGTTTTTATCGCACCATGTGACAAAGTCCACTACCACCTGAGACAGTTAAGGAAGTTCAAAGTATCGGGGAAGATACTCCAGTCCTTCTACTCAGGAGCTGTAGAGAGCATCTTGACCGGAAACATCACTGCCTGGTATGGAAACAGCACGGCACAGGACAAGAAGGCCCTACAGAGAGTGGTCCGCTCAGCCGAGCGTACCACGGGAATTGCACTACCTCCCCTGCAGGTTCTATACAACAAGAGGTGCAAATCCAGAGCCTGCAGAATAATGAAAGACCCCCACCACCCCAATAACAGCCTGTTCCAGCTGCTGAGGTCAGGCAGACGCCTGCGAACCCCAGCTACTAGGACAGCTCAGCTTCTTCCCCCAGGCCATCAGAGCCTTGAACAATGAACATTGAGTGCCACAGAACACTGAACTATCCACACACAAGCACACATGAGCACACACACGACACGCACGCTGTGCACTAGCAGCCACTTTAACATGAGCGGGCACACACTCATGCCGCACTCACCCACACTTATTGCCAAAAGGAAAGGCCACTTTAAATTAGTATAGCAACAGTAACAGTGTATTGCACTACCAAAGCTACCTAGCATGTCCTATATGCTCTGTAAATAACTATGTACAGATACCGAGATGTCACACCATGTTACCTGTTACCTGTTAATACACAATGTTGTTTTTATTGGATTCTATTATATGTTGTACCACTGTATTGCACATCGTTGCGGGCAAGACCACCCGCATTTCATTGTATACTTGTATGCCGTGACAAATAAAACTCTTGACTTGACTTGACCAGTTCCCAGTATTCCCTCTCATCACCGTCCTTTATACATCCCACTATCGCAGAGTCATCAGAAAACTTCTGAAGGTGGCAGGACTCTGACCGATAGTGGAAGTCGTTAGTGTAGACGGTGAAGAGGAAGGGAGAGAGGACTGTCCCCTGCGGGGCCCCGGTGTTGCTGACCAGTCTATCTGACACACAGCTCCATAGGCGCACATACTGTGGTCTGCCCATCAGATAGTCAACAACCCAGGACACCAGGGGGGCCTCTACCTGCATCGCCTCCAACTTCTCACCCAGCAGCCCAGGCCTTATGGTATCAAAAGCACTGGAGAAGTCAAATTACATGACTCTCACAGTGCTCCCCGGCTAGGTCTTGTCTAGGTGAATGTAGGCTTGGTTCAGCAGATGACAGCATCCTCTACCCCCAGTCGGGGCTGGTAGGCGAACTGGAGTGGGTCTAGGTGGGGTTTGATCACCGGGCGGAGTTGCTCCAGGACTAACCTCTCCATGGTCTTCATTATATGAGAGGTTAGAGCCACCGGCCTGTAGTCCTTGAACGTGCTGGGACGCGGGCACTTAGGGACAGGGACCACACAGGAGGTTTTCCACAGTGTCAGGACTCTCTGCAGCCTCAGGCTCATATTGAATATGAGCTGGAGCACATCACACAGCTGAGAGGCACAGGTTTTGAGTACCTTTGGGCTAACGCCATCGGGACCCGCAGCCTTGCCTGCGTGTAGCTTGCTCAGCTGTGTACTCACCTGGTCTGCAAAGAGCTACACTGTGGGGGTCTCAGGTGTTTGGGGGAGGGGCGGGTCTTCAAGCCGCGGAGGCAGACAGGCTGCACCAGAGATGGGGGGGGGGTGGGCAGTTGGGGGGAGGGAGGGGGTTGCTCGAGTTGAAGGGCTGAGAGGTGTGGGGGTGGGCAGGGCAACTGGAGTAGTGTCAGGGGGGGGGCAGACTAGCCAGGGCCGCCGTATCAAACCTGTTGTAAAACAGGTTTAGCTCATTAGCCCGGTCTATCTCCATCCACTCCCCTTCCCCCCGCCGGTTTAATGCCGGTTATGGTCTGCATTCAAGTCCACACTTGTTTGGTGTCATTGTTCTCCAGCAGGCCTTCCAACTTCCTCCTGTATTTCTCTTTGCCCTGTCTGAGGTTGATTCTCAGAAGCCCCTGTACTCGTTTGACCTCCTCCCTGTTACCTGTGTTGATTTTATTTAATTTTTTTATAAATAAAGCAAGCCCCCCCTCCTTTTCGCTTGCCGCTCCCGCGGTTGCGATCAGAGCGCACAATCTGAAACCCGTCTATAGAGACATTGCTGTCGGGAATATCTGTGTGCAACCATGTCTCAGAAAAACACATAATGCTACACTCACGGTATTCCTTTTGACTGCTGGAAAGCGCTGCCAACTCATCCATCTTATTTGCCAGAGACCTCACATTACCCATGACGACGGAGGGGAGATATGGTTTATATCTCCTTCTCTCTCTCCGTGCTTCAGTCCTCTTCTGTCTCGATAATAAGGAAATAAATAAAAACGCAGATAGTAAATGGTAAATGGTAAATGGCTGCATTTATATAGCGCTTTTATCCAAAGCACTTTACAATTTGTTCCTCACATTTACCCATTCACTCACACATTCACACACCGACGGCAGAGGCAACCATGCAAGGTGCATGCCAACCTGCTCATCTGGAGCAGTTAGGGGTTAAGGGGGCTTTCTCACTGCCATTCGGGATCGAATCAGCTCCGCTCCGTCCTCGCTCCGTCCTTGGGTGCGAACTTCCCCCCTCCCTCTCCCCCCTCTAGTTTGCGTACACACTGCAGTCATGCGCTCCGGGTTTTGTTTGCGGTTCGCGTTTTGAGCGTGTAAGCTCCCATAGGCGATGATGTCACGCTCTAACGTCAACACAGGAAGAGTTTAACATACGGTGGTGGAAACTGGATGCTGATATAAAGAAACAAATAACCAATAAATATGAAGTTATATTTGAACCTCTGTTGTCAAGCCTTGTCAATATAACCCACCCCCTTTTTTCACGAATGGAACTGGTGTCGTGGACAGGGGTGTAGCTCCCGATTCTGGGCCCCATGAAAGAATGTATTTGTAGGCCCCCAGTGAATGCGAGCGTGCGTAAGCGCGCGAGCGGAATTTTTTTTGGCAATTTTTTTTGATGAAAACGCATAATATGGTTTTTACCTATACATTCGGATCAGCAGTTCAGCACCTGCACTGTTGGTGGGTGAGCCTAGTAAAGGATGTCGCATTGCGTTCATCTTCAATGAATGGACCAATGCAATAGTCTACCAAAGCCCCCCCTCTCTCTCTATATATCTCACACACACACACACACACACACACACACACACACACACACACACACACTTCAGAAACAGACATAGTATCAATGAGAGCATCAATAATACACCTGAGTGATGTCCAGTAAATTTTTTTTTTTTTTTTTTTTGGGGGCCCCCCCCCGTGTGTTGGGCCCTTGGAATCATCCTAAGCTACCCCCCCCCCCAGCTACGCCCCTGGTCGTGGAGTCCGCTTTGAGCGTTTTCCAGGGTTAACGCCTATTTATTACTAGTTAGCAGCTAACATTAGCCCAGTGTTTCCCAAACTCTGGGTCGCGACCCAAAATGGGTCGCCAATTAAAAAAAATAAAGGGAAAAAAAGTCATATATATATATATATTTTTTTTTTAAAGCTGTAGATGTGTTGATTTAGTTTGGCACCACATACTTATGTGAATCTGGGTTTTCTACTCTAGCATACCTGAAAAACAAATACAGAAACAGACTAAATGCTCAGCATGACCTCATAATAGCACTTTCAAAAACCAAGCCCAGAATAGATCTGCTGGTTGAAATCTTCAACCAGCCACATACCTCACATTAGATTTCATTGTGCCATAGATGAAATATTATACCCCTTCTAGCATGTCAGGTCAGTAGAATTTTTAAATAAGTCAGTACAAATTAATCAGAATGTTGCTCAATGTTGGGGTTTAAGGTTGAGGGACGGAGGGAGGGGGTAAGAAATGGAGAGTTGAAAAAGGGGTGAGAAATAGAAAGGAGAGTAGAACATGTTTGTTTTTAAAAGTGTTACAAAATTGTATGTATGAGGTGGTGAGCAACTTAACATTACACTCTGATTATTGCATTTGCTGTGATGTACTTTTATAATTAAATAAATACATTTCATATACATTTTTGAAATTCATGGTTTGTTGTGTTCTTTATCAGTAGTTTATAAATATATGTTTTTTTTATTTTTTATTATTATCTTTCCCCCCCCTTCTTTTTCCGTTTTTTCTACCATCCCAATGTTAGTTGTCATTAGGGCTGCAACTAATGATTATTTTGGTAATCGACTAATCTGTCGATTATTTTTTCGATTAGTCGACTAATCTAACGATTATTTTTGTCATTCGATTAGTCGACTAATCTAACGATTATTTTTGTCACACCCTCAATCTCTGCTTCCTGTGGGCATGGCTCCTTCTCCAATGCATGTTTTACCTCACATGCTCAAGTCTGCACACCTGTGAATGTCACCCTGTTGTCCAGTCCCTCTGCCTTAACAGTTAACTTAACATAACATGATGATCCCATAGCAAATTAAAATAATGACTCATGAAACATTTGAATTTGGATCTTAAGCCACTTTAAATCTAAATGTATTTGAACAATACAACAATCACTCATAACAAGATAAATAAATGAAATAATACAAATTAAAGTGGAAGTGCTTAAATAACTAAAAAAAAAATATATAGCAGACTTCTTAGCTTAACATCCCAGGGAACTAATGGGATAACTGGGGATGTTGTTTGCTGCTGACAAGAGTCTCAAAGTCTGGGGTGATGGTGGTAGACAAAGCAACTCTGAGGTCATGCTCAATGTCCAATCTGTTCCTCTGCTTTGTCTTCAGCTAAACCAGAGCTGAGAAGCCACTTTCACAAAGATAGGTAGTGCAAAAAAAAATATTATAAAAAAAGGTATATATATATATATTATTATTTTTTGGGTTGGACTGTCGGCCAACCCGGAAGCACCACAGCTGGATTCGATCCCACTGTCTCTTTGGTGGTAGACAGACGCTTAGTCCGCTGCACTACCCGGCCGCCCTATAAATGTATGTTATGGCAATTCATGATGTATTTTTGTAAGTTTGGGTCCCGGGGAAACACCAAATTTCTCTTTTGGGTGAAAAAGTTTGGGAACCCCTTAGCCCATCGCTCGCGTCAATTATATTGCATGTCATTGATCTACCGGTCCATCACGGCCGACTGGTTGGGCACCACTGGTCTATAGAAATAAATGCATTCGAACAAGAAACCAATGTATAGACATAGCAATGGCAAAAAAATTGCCAGGCCTAATGCGAGCCAGGGAAGTCTTGTGCTTGTAACGTGGGCCGTGGCTTCATGTTTTCATCCACTGAGCCGTGAGGCTCAACATGCTTGTTTGGTTGAGGTCTGAACTCGCCAAATTGCCCATAAATATAGTTTTTGTGGGTATTGTCCAGTTGTTGCTGTATGTTTTTATCTGCCCAAAATTCAAGCAAGCATGCACCACGCCCCCCGCTCCCACTGGCGCGCACCCGAAACCACCTATTCCAGCGGTCCAGGTTTGGAGCGAATCAGCATCCCCGGTGACGGGGGGGAGCGTTCTCAGTAGGACGATCACACCCTATTTTGATGCGCTCGCGCTGTGATTCGACCCCGAATGGTTAGTGAGAAAGCCCCCTAAGTGTCTTGCTCAAAGACACTTCGACAAGCTGCCCGGGAGGAGCGGGAATTGAACCGGGAACCTCTGGATTACCAGATGACTGCTCTACCTCCCGAGCCACTGTCGCCCCATAGTCCCATGATATGATATTATCATGATACTTAAGTCACAATATGACTGCAAATGATGTCCCCAATGGAAGACTTTGTCAACATCTGCAATAAAATATATATATTGTAACGAACCGTGTATAATACAGGCTCGCCACAGTCCAAAAACCCACAAGAACTTGTAATTTCCACACACGGTCTCTTTTGTTTACTTTATTTAACCACAAATAATAGCAAATCAATAACATGCACCAGCAGACTGTGCATCCAAATGTCCCACTCACCACAAACGCACGACAAGCAAATACCGTACTTTTCGCACTATAAGCCGCACCTGTATATAAGCCGCAGCAGCTAAATTGAATGATGTGTACATATATAAGCCGCACTGGACTATAAACCGCAGGTGTTTTAATGTTTAATTACCATATGTAATTAGCATTGGGACACAATACTGTCGGACAAATAACAAGAATTAACTCATTTACAAGTTGTATTAAGTTTATCAAATAAGGGAACAGATAAATAACATTTCAATGCAGTCAAAAAAGCAATATTTCGATTTTTACATTTTCGGGTTTGGTCACGTCGAGTCACATATAAGCTGCACCGTTATATAAGCCGCAGGGTCGAAAAATGGGGGGAAAAGGTGCGGCTTATAGTCCGAAAATTACGGTAGAATGGTCAGACAGTCCAGGGGTCGGTACACAAAGGGGGTTCGTTGCCAGAAAAGGGATTGTTCAATACTCAGGTTTGTCGTCCAGTCCAGACCAGGGTATCTTATCCGTTCTAATTAACTAGTGGGTGTGTCGGGCATGTGTGCTTGTGAAGTGTGGGTGTGACTAGTGCTGCACAGTGTGTGTTCCGTCAGTGCTAAACTTCTACCTAAATGCTACTACTCTGTCCGCAACGGACATGTGCGTGGAACGGGGAAATAAAGACACGTTATAAACGCTCCTGTTCCTCGCTCCACGCACCAATCAGCCAACCTGCCTTTCCCCTCTCGCCGTATCCCGGTCACCTCTCTTTGAGACGTGACGCATCTGCCTTGTCTCGCCAGCCCGGAATTCCCAGTCGGCGATGCGTTGCGAATGCCTCTTGCTGTCACTTCCGGGTTTCCCCTCGCTGCGGATGAGGCAGAGCCAGATTCCTGCGCCTCGACATATTTTTCTCAGTGGCATACCGCGCCACAATATATATATTTTGTATATTCATACATACATATTATTCATAATGTTGTAATACATATTGTAAAATATCTATAAAAATATCTGTCTGTCTATAATTCTATCTATTGTAAAAGGACTATGAAACAGTGTCTACAATATGCCATATCTACTGTTGAGGTTCCATGGTAACCGGCATTCCATTTGTAGGCCGACCTTGAGAGTTATCTCTCTCTCTCTGTTGAGGGACGGCCAGGAACTCCTACGTTTAGCTATGTATGACAGACTCACTGGACAGACGGGAGCTTCTTGAGGCTAACTGGGCCCACCAGTCTGTGTGGCATTTCGTTTTAGGGACTCACTGGCTCGAGAATATATTCTGTTGTCTTTTATTCTTTCTGCATCAACTGCTCTGTTTATTATTAATACTTTTGCCTAATTAAACTATAAAAGAAATCCACATCTGAATAGAACTAAATTTATTATTTGTCGCGACGGATCCCCCTCTTTCAAAGAGGATCTGAGCACGGTCGGAATCCCAGACAATATTAGGTATTCAACAAAAACATAAAAAAAGGCTTGGTGATGATGACTGAGGCAGGGAGTAAAAAGAAACTCCCACACATTTCACTCTTTATCAAAAACAGAAGCTCTCACAAAAGTGGGTTGAATGATACAGTACAGTTCACAGAGCCAGAAGCAAAACAAATAAAGAAACAAGGCCACACCATTCCACTTCCTCTTACGTACTCTGACACTCCACACAGGAGAGGCCATGACTTGCATTGTGACTCAACATAAACAAACGCTATCTGTGGAGATCTAACATCATCCGACCGCCCGGGGGAAAGCTATTCTCTCAATTAAAATTCCTTCATTCCTCTTCGTGGTGTGTCAGAGCCTGCTCTTTGTCCTACTGTACCTTTGCCACATGACTAAACAAGTTGTAGTCTGTAGTGAGTGTGGACGCAGGCAGCCTGTCTGGAAGTGTTAACAGTTAACACATGTGTTGTGTGTCACACATGCCTTATTGACCTCTGTTGAAACCTTTTTCCCCTACAGTCAGAAGGAAGAGGGCGACACCGGCCCAAGCGGTTGGCTTTCATCAAGACTGAGGAGAGTCATCTTACCAGACGACCGCTCTACCTCCGGAGCAGGGGCGTAATTAACAGGGGGGACACAGGGGACATGTCCCCTGCATGTTTTCAGAAGGCAGTTATTGTCCCCTGCACTTCTTTACCGTCCAAAACAATGTTACGCGATAATAAACGGAGCGTAGCGCGGCACTAGGACCATACGGAAAACGGCTGCTTGTTCCCTCTCTGAGCTCGGTCTCTGACAACATGAGCTATTGTTATGCAAAGACAAGTAGCCAGGTGAGTACTTGGCGAGGGACAAGTCGCATTTTTGTGTGCACGCGCCAAGTACCGACCTGGCTACTGTATTTGCATAACAATAGCTCAGGTCGTCAGGTGTGTTCAAATACACAGGACGGAACACACAGAGCTCCCTGCCCCCTCCCCTTAAAGTTTGGTGTGAACGATGGTCTGTGTGATTGCCATGAAATGCAACAGCATTGCATCTGTGAAATATCTGTCTATGACCTCGTTGTATTTAAAAGCCTCTAGGCTGTTGTTTTATACATACAGTATGTTGTCTACTGCAGGGGTTCCCAAACTTTTCAGGCCGGGACCCAGAAAATAAGGCGTCAGAGAGCCGCGGCCCAATGCACATCGTCAGGCTTTTTTTTCTTTTTTTTTTTGCCATGTGACCGATTTTTTAAGCCAAATATCACTTCAATCCTATTAAGTTAGTTCAAGTTAGTTATTCATTTATATGTGCTATTTATGAGAGGGCTAACTTGTTGCAAAATAATAATGATAATAATAATAGCCTCATTAAAATACTATTGTTGCTTCGGTTGTTTTCAGCGTTTTATGTGCATAATCTGTTATTTAGTTTGAAATGTTCGTTGAAATAAGTAGATTTTTTGTTTTTGTTTATTTATTAAGTTAATATAAAACAATATAGTCACATTTTAGAATACAATAGAATAGAATTTTAGAATACAACTAGAAACACTGTCCTGGCCTGCTTCTAAGTTCAGTGGCCTGAAAATTATAATATAATAATTATAATAATTTTTTTTTTTTGGGAAATCATCTCGCAGCCCTCCCGTGGCTGACCCCGACTTTGGGAACCACTGGACTCTACTTGACCCTCAATTTTCGCCGGACCAATGCAACTAGGTATGAAAATCACCAATGCAGCACCACTGACCACGCCCCCAAATGTGTCCCCTCCACCATTGAAAACAAAATTACGCACTTGCTCCGGAGCCACTGTCGAACCCATTGACTGTGACGAATATATAATGAGCTATGTGCTCAATTCTGTAATGCTGTACATTTACATTTACATTTAGTCATTTAGCTGACACTTTTATCTGGCAGGTAAGGGTAAGTAACATTGTTCATCAAACAATGTCGAACTTGAGTGCTACAGTCTTTAGTGCATAGTAGTATAGACATATTAGCTTAGTAGGTAGTGTACTATGTAGTAATATAGGCTAGATGCATTGGG
The DNA here is from genome assembly GCF_963971535.1 of Notolepis coatsorum. Taxonomy (NCBI): domain Eukaryota; kingdom Metazoa; phylum Chordata; class Actinopteri; order Aulopiformes; family Paralepididae; genus Notolepis; species Notolepis coatsorum. The sequence continues at coordinate 48,523,083 of NC_140174.1, forward strand.
ACATTTTAGAAATATTTGTCTATATTGTACCAAATATAGAATATATGATATTTCATAATTTCACAACTGGGTAGGAACAGCATGATCTTTTCAATCATGCTGGCATGCTAGGCTATTTTTTACCAGAGGTGGCCAGCATCATGAAGGGATGACTCCTCAAAAGAAGGTGACAATTTGAATTCTAAAAGGCGAGGGTGAGAAATTCTTTATTACATCAAGAGAGCAGAGCAGAACGAATTTGATAACAGGAAATGAGCACAACAAGCGCATAGGCTCGACGTTATTATGCGTGTATTCTACCACTGCTCTGCTGAAAGGTACCACACTGCCCACGTCCTTCAGTTATCAGAGGAAAAACACGATTGCTACATTTGAATTGTATAGGCAGAGGCAATACTGTATTACTATGCTAAATAAGTATACAGTATCTGGGTAGGCCAGAATAGGAAAGGAGACTGAGTAGGAGGGAGTGAGTGAGAGTATAATGATGTGAAAAGGAGATGCACTGATACCGATAATGATAACGATACTGATACAACGGAGAGAATCGATTTTCAGCTCGCGGCACCAGCGTGCATACGTACACATATACTATCGATAATCTAGCGTTTATTTGAAAACGATTCATAAATAAGCAGAAAAATGACAACGTTCTCGAATATTACAGTACAGGGCGTTTATCACGGATTCTTTTTTTCCCCCTTGAAAACGAGGGCTTTTCAAAATGCTATAAAACGGAAATGAACCAATAAAAAAACAATCCGCTTCGACAATGTTGACTGGAAAATGAGTCATTGATAAGCGACGGGCAGATTAGACACATAGCCATAATTTAAAACATAGCTTAGGCGATATTAATGCTAACATTGAAGTGGATGGTGGGCATTCAAGCACTAAATGTGCGCCCCCTGCTGGGCACTGAAAGTGTTAAGGACCACAGCCACCCGGCATGCAGACTGTTCTCCTTGTTACACACAGGTTTTACCACCAGGCTATCAGGCTTCTCAACCCATAAACCTGCAATATTATTTACAATATTTACATAAAAATTCACTATAAAACCATGACAGCTGCTATTGAACCTGGACTGCTGCACACCAATACTGCAATACTGTTGTCACTTTTTCACACAAATCCCCTTTTCACATATGCCAAATAGTGCTATAGTTATTTTGTCTCATTCCATTCTGTCATATATCATATTTCATTCCTTTCTCCCATTCCCATTTGTGCAATTTGTATATAAATGTATATATTTATCTTCTTTATGTTTTTATCTAGTGCTCTTACTGCTGAGCTGACCTGTTTCTCTTGTCAAATAGGTGTACCATTGACCCTGTGTTAACCTACAAATGACGAATAAAGTAAAATTGAACTGAACTACCAGGCTAAAATAGGGTATCTGTATCAGAGAATTTCCTGAATACTAAAATCTGATGCCAAGAAACGTGTAACATTCAAGAAATCAAAGCAAAGTGACTTGATTTGCTGCATTTCTGACACATTGAAGCAAAATGGAATAATATCTCAATAATATTTGTCCAATGACTGGTAAAAATCTAAATCACGATTATTAAACACGATTACTCATTGATTTGAGAACATTATATGACGACGACTGAGTCTAACTTGTTTACCTTTCTTCTCGACCAAAGGCTGCCTTTCTGTCATCTTCTACAGGTTACCAGAGACTTTTCAAAATAACTGGTGAAGTGCGCCGTGACTCCCTCCTCCCTCTCAACACCAGTTGAAACGGGTCCTACTAATCACCCCAAAGTACCAGAAAATACCCTAAAGTACCCCAAAATACCCCAAAGTACCCCAAAGTATACCCCAAAATACCCCAAAGTACCCCAAAGTATACCCCAAAATACCCCAAAGTACCCCAAAATACCCCAAAGTACCCGAAAGTACACCTAAATACCCCAAAGTATACCCCAAAATACCCCAAAGTACCAGAAAATACCCCAAATTACCCCAAATTACCCCAAAATACCCCTAAGGACCCTAAAATACCCCAAAGTACCAGAAAATACCCCAAAGTACCCCAAAATACCCCAAAATATGAGGTTCTTTGGGGGTATTTCGTGATACTTTTGGTATTTTAGGGTATACTTTGGGGTACTTTGGGGTATTTTGGGGTACTTTGGGGGTATTTTCTGGTACTTTGGGGTATACTTTGGGGTATTTTGGGGTACTTTGGGGCATTTTCTGGTACTTTGGGGGTATTTTGGGGTATACTTTGTGGTATTTTGGGGTACTTTGGAGTATTTTGGGGTAATTTGGGGTATTTTCTCGTACTTTGGGGTATACTTTGGGGAACTTTGGGGTATTTTGGGGCACTTTGGGGTATTTTGGGGTATTCTAGGGTACTTTGGGGGTATTTTGGGGTATTCTCTGGTACTTTGGGGTATTTTGGGGTATTCTAGGGTACTTTGGGGTATTTTGGGGTATTTTCTGGTACTTTGGGGTATTTTGGGGTATTCTGGGGTATTCTGGGGTTTTTGGGGTATTTTGGGGTACTTTGGGGTACTTTGGGGTATTTTGTGGTACTTTTGGCGTATTTTGGGGTATTTGGGGTACTTTGCCCCAAAATACACCAAAGTACCCTAAAATACCCTAAAATACAATAAAATACCCCAAAGTACCCCAAAGTACCCCGGTATTTTCTGGTACTTTGGGGTACTTTGGGGTATTTTAGGGTACTTTGGGGTATTTTGGGGTACTTTGGGGTATTTTGGGGTATACTTTGGGGTATTTTGGGGTATCTTGGGGTATTTTATGGTACTTTGGTGTATTTTGGGGTATTTTCTGGTACTTTGGGGTATTTTGGGGTATTCTCTGGTACTTTGGGGTATTTTGGGGTATTCTAGGGTACTTTGGGGTATTTTGGGGTATTTTCTGGTACTTTGGGGTATTTTGGGGTATTCTGGGGTATTCTGGGGTTTTTGGGGTATTTTGGGGTACTTTGGGGTACTTTGGGGTATTTTGTGGTACTTTTGGCGTATTTTGGGGTATTTGGGGTACTTTGCCCCAAAATACACCAAAGTACCCTAAAATACCCTAAAATACAATAAAATACCCCAAAGTACCCCAAAGTACCCCGGTATTTTCTGGTACTTTGGGGTACTTTGGGGTATTTTAGGGTACTTTGGGGTATTTTGGGGTACTTTGGGGTATTTTGGGGTATACTTTGGGGTATTTTGGGGTATCTTGGGGTATTTTATGGTACTTTGGTGTATTTTGGGGTATTTTCTGGTACTTTGGGGTATTTTGGGGTACTTTGTGGTATCTTCTGGTACTTTGGGGTATACTTTGGGGTATTTTGGGGTATTTTAGGGTACTTTGGTGTATTTTGGGGTACTTTGGGGTATTTTGGGGTATTTTGGGGTATACTTTGGGGTATTTTGGGGTACTTTGGAGTATTTTGGGGTATTTTGGGGTACTTTGGGGTATTTTCTCGTACTTTGGGGTATACTTTGGGGTATTTTGGGGCACTTTGGGGTATTTTGGGGTATTTTAGGGTACTTTGGGGTATTTTGGGGTACTTTGGGGTATTCTGGGGTACTTTGGGGTATTTCCTGGTATTTTGGGGAATTCTGGTGTATACTTTGGGGTATTTTGGGGTATTTTAGGGTACTTTGGGGGTATTTTGGGGTATTTTCTTGTACTTTGGTGTTACGATTATGCTTCTTCGGCATGGTGATGAACCCAGGTGGCAGAGTAAGCAACGATGATGGATGAGACAGAAGTCAACGTGGTGATGAAAACAGTTTACTTAACAAGACAAGAACAATACAGAACTGACAAACATAGCGCTGCTGTCGGGACAAAACCTCATAACTCAATTTTTTTATTTTTATTTTTATTATATAAATCAACTCTGTAGATCATCCTCCATATGTGTGTGTGGGTTTTACAAAGTTTAAACAATGGGAAAGCATTAAACCGACCATCTGTCTAAACCTCCTAACTCTATTCACCCTCAAATCTGTGTTAGTTTTTTTCATCTGCTGAAAAGTTGGGTTTTTGGAGTTATGAGGTTTTGTCCCGACAGCAGCGATAGGTAACATTGAACAATGATCCCGCACAGGAGGGCAGGACAAACAACACTAATATACACAGACTAGTTGACACGACACTGATAGACACAGAGGGTAATTACAAACAGGACACAGGTGTGGTAGACAGAAACAACAGAACACAGAGCACACTGGGAAAACAATAACAAATAAACAACCAGACTAAAACATATTTACAAACCACAGACAGGGGAACACAAGACTAACAAAGTGGAGACAACAACGACAATACAGACAATAAACATAATAAACATAACTGGCAGTAAATAATAATAAGTTGGTGTGTGAGCTGATGCCAGATCTGCATCAGCCCACCGGTTGGCAATGTTATGTTATGAGGGTTATTGATGGGGAGTTGTGAATGTCTGGGTCCTGGTCCCACAGGACCAGAACCGGAGGAAGCGTGACACTTTGGGGTATTTTGGGGTATACTTTGGGGTATTCTGGCATACTTTGGGGTACTTTGGGGTATTTTAGGGTACTTTGGGGTATTTTGGGGTATACTTTGGGGTATTTTGGGGTACTTTGGGGTACTTTGGGGTATTTTGGGGTACTTTAGGGTATTTTCTGGTACTTTGGGGTGATTAGTAGGACCCACAGAAACTACTGTTTGGGCTTGAGGGCTAGGGGCGGAGCACACCGCTGTGAAGAAAGGGTGCGCTGCACAGGACAAAATGAGAGCGGCACGGTATGCGGCACAATAATTGTTTAATCTTGATTATCTTGTTTTCGTGATCATGGGAAAACGGCCGGTACTGAATGTTTAGTACTCACAATCGGTTATTTTCATTCTACCTATTGCATCATTGGAAATGAGGGTCCACCCTCAATGGTTAACTATATCAATTATGGTTAAATATATATTAGGCCTGTCCCCGACTAAGGATTTGTATAGTCGACTTATACATTTATATAAATTTAACTTAACTTAATTTGGGCTGTGGGGGGTGCTTAATGTCTGATTTAACTTAAATCAGACATTAAGCACCCTCCACAGCCCAAATGGAATGATCAAAAAAATTGCATTCGAATGAGAGATTGGCAGTCGACTACAGCTCCTTTCGATCGATTAGTCGACTATTCGACTAGTCGAGGTCAGCCTAATATATATATCTCATTCAAAATATACATACTATTCAAATGTCACCTGAAATTATGAACCACAGTGGCAATCTAAACAGTCTCATCACTGCTTATCTCCCTAACGAGTCCCTGACGAGTCCCTAACTCACTGCTTAGGCCATGGTTACACAGACTTTTTGTTTTTGTTTTGTTGCTGTTTTGAATACGTTTGCTGTCCCTGTTAACACTTTGATTGCCTAAGGCTAAATTCATGATATACCATCCGTTGCCAGCTCTATTTAACATGGAGAAGTTCCCCTTCTTTGCAGGGCTATAACTTTTTAAATTCTATTGCTAGATTGCCATTATTAGGGCCCATTCAAGGTCCTATATGTATTGTTCATGGTGTAGCAACGTTAAACTTTTTCATTCACATATTCATACTAAAATATGGTCTAAGGTATAAGTATGTTTTCATCTCTTTCTGCAGCTTTCTCCAGAACGTGATTTATAGCCCCAAATGCATTATATTGATGATGAAATACAGTTTGATAGCAATCGGCGCGATATAAAAAATTCCAACTGGACGTACTTCTGGAAGTTACTACACGTCATCTGATGTTGACCGGATGGGCGAGGGGGCGTTTATAATTCCGTGGGCAGCGTTATACCATTCATCTAATGTGGGTCATATGTTCATCAGATCAGTTAGTATCGAACACGGTAATATTACACGCTAAAACTCACCCCAGTCTCCTCAGGCCGTTGGGCGATCAGCGTGGGGTAGACAGTTTTCCATTATGGGATGTCGAAATACCCGGTCCATTTCCAGGTTGTATAATAGTATATACGTCCAAATCATGTTGTTTATCGAGTTATTGGCAACGGATCGCTATGTATTGTGTCGAGCTCGAGTCCCGGGACCTATAGCGAGTGCCCGGAAGTAATATGGGTGATCACCACTTCATCCACATGACTTCCTGTTTGGCGCTTCTGCCGATCGGCCACCAGATGGCGCTCTTGAACCGCTAGAGGATTGAGAGGAGCTCAGAACTGTGTGTGAAGGCTGCAGAGGGGAAATATGATTCCGATCACAGATTTTTGAAATATTGATATCAAAGACGAGTTACGGCGTCCTAGGCAACTTGAGCATGGCTAGGAAAGACGCCTAAACACGTTTTCGGCACTTAAAGTGTTAACACTATGGCGACCGTTCGGCGCCGTCTAATATGGTGCCAGAGGACAGAGGTTTGTTTACAAACCGATGTACTTTCAAAGAGCTTTATATATCATTTATAGTAGGGATGTCCGATATTATCGGCCGACCGATATTATCGGCCGATATCGGCAGTAAAATGTTTTTTTACATTTATTTAACCTTTATTTACCCAGGCAAGCAAGTAAGAACCAATTCTTATTTTATTTATTGTCAAAAGTATGCATGTTGGTTTAATTCAACAACAAGAGATATGTAATGTTAATTTTTACTTTTTTAATTATCATATTTTGCACAGATAATGCTTACATTTAGAAAGCCTTTTGAATGCATCCAGTGAAATTATTAGTTACCTGAAATTATTCAGTTTTTTTGGGGGGAAACCCTGCATATATCGGTATCGGTTGATTTCGGTATCGGTATCGAAATTAAGAGTTGGACAATATCGGAATATCGGTATCGGTAAAAAAGCCAATATCGAGCATCCCTAATTTATAGTATTGCTATCTGTCCATTCTCATTGTCACTTGAGTGCATAAACCGTGCTTCCTTCATAATGGCTTAAAGAAAATAAAAATCCATCGGTTGGTTGTCATTTTATAGCGTCGTGAATATAAGGTATAACACACTTTTCGTCTAGGCTTTTTTCCCGGGAGCTAGATAATAGGATAAACGTTGGCGCCGTTATATCAAACGCCATTTCTGCTGTATATATACGAATGAAATAAAACAAACTGCGTAGCATCCGGACTATTACAGAGCATCTATGGATGAAATGGGGGCTGCGGGGAACGCCGATTACTATTATTAAACTGCAATACAGTGTGCGTTCAATATAGCATTTTCATTGACCAATCACGTTACGTTATAAAATAATGTCCAATCCAGCTGTAATTTGGGGTAATATTATCCTACCGTCAGGCCATGTGATCGCCGGCAGCATTTCCTCACCACTCATCGGATTCTGGTAGATCGATATGCACATTGGCTAATCATAAATCCCATTATTCCACGCTGAAAAAAATGCTCGGCAAACTAATCCAAGATGGAGGATGTTCGGCTGGGATCAGGGAACTATGATCCGCCCACAGGACTGTACTTTAAAAAAAAAATCACAATGATACTGCAGTGGAGCGATGGCGCCCCTAAGCGGGTTTGGCCGGTACTGCATGTTTCGAAAATCAAATATCTAAAAAGAGGCTGGTAGTGGATCGGGTACCTAAGAAGCGCTATAAATATGGAATAAAACAATAACAACTCGTCACGTATATACTCGTGGCTCTGGTCCACATCGCGCTTTTTCAAAACCCGTATATATACGTGGACGGACGCCATAGTGTTAAATAGAAATGAAAAGGTGTTTTCCTCGCCAAAACTCGCCGACAACGTGTCGTGTAATCTGCGCGGAGCCGTTGTTGCTCAACGCCCATGCGCAGTAGATACCGACATCTGCGTGCCCTCACCAACGTCCGGTGACAACAGAGCTGTCCCAAATAGCTGCAGCTACCATGTGTTGTCAAGTTATTGTTATAAGGACCCCAGTCCAAGCTACAACAGTCTGCATTCCGTTAACAATTGTTTGTATTGAGCCGTATTGTATTGTACCCATTCTGCAATATGTTAAATAAAGTTTACATCCATTCATTCTGCTAGCATTAACGATTGCATGAGCAGCTGGCTAACGTGAGCTAACGTTAGCTACCAGACCCTGTTAGCTCAGAGCCCCTCTTTCAACATAACAAGCATTAAACAAAATGGCCCAGTCATCTATTCACTTTTGTTTAATACATGAGGCGTTGTCTCTAATGTTATCTAGCTACTGATAGCTCCCGATATCATCCTGGTGCTGGCTGGCTAACTGACGTGAGCTAACGTTAGCTGCTAGCCACAATGCTATACTGTTATACTGGCATATTCCATTCACGTTAGCATGTAAGCTAACAAATTCGGCAATCTTTTTTGAGACTAAACTATCCGCTCTTGGTGGTCACTTGTGTTGATGTTAGTTATATACTCGTACTGGCATCGCGTCCCGCTCTTAAGCCATATCGAGATATACCTCATCTCCTGTACCTACTGTACTCCATGAACGAAAACAAAACACCCAAACACTTGACCAGGCCCCGCCCCAGTGGCTTACTATAAGACACCGGGCGTGGTCACCACTCACCCTTCCTCTTTTTCGTTTTCCATCATGGCGGATGCTTTCACCCTGTGTGACTAGAGTTTATGATCTGCAGAGAGAATTTGAACAATGCCGGAGATTTGCCAGCCCCTGGAATCTTCCATCTGCGCTCGTATGGGTTCTGCGGTCCTGCAGCTGGATGCATTTCGATGCATCTCGGCTTCGGGTCTGTACTGGGGTTTCCTTTGTCTTGTTAACAGCAGACAGAGGGACGTCGTGTGATGTGTAGCTATCGAGCTACCTCACACCCAGGTAGGATCTGCGCCGCTAGGCATTAACGCTGGTGTTTGTAATGCTGCTTGTTGTTCTGTTAGACAACCGAGTTGTGTATCGGCGCAAGGGGCAGGATGTCTGGGTAAACGTCCCTCTGAGTTGGACGTTTTTCCAGGCTATCCTGGAGCGCGCGGCTAACGCTATGCTATATGCTGGGTACTGTTTCTGTTTTCAAATCCCCGCTGAGGGATGTCTTTATACAAGGTCTTCCCTCCTCTTAACCATTCATGCTGACGGTCAATCGGTGTCAATGGTTATGAGTATTGCGGGGGGTTTTGTTTACCTTTTTCATGGGTGAATGGGCTGAGGTCTAGGGCTGGTGTGCTTTTTGTGAATATTATGAATGGATGCAGGACTGGTTTTCTCTGGTTCGCATCCCCTTAACGTTGTGTGTATGGGCTAGTCCATTCTACAGTGTGTTGGTGTTTTAGTTCATTTATTCATTAACCCCTTCATGGGTGCACACCACAGTGGAGGTTGCTGGTTGCAACCACCACTGGTGCTCCGTGTTTATGAAGCAGGTGACATCAGTCCTTTGCCTCTGGCATGTTGAAACAGTGCCCCGCCCAGCCGACACCATGAGGTGAGTCGGCCCGGCGGGTGGCTGGTGGGCTGTTAAAGCCTATACCGCCACGGTATGGAATTAGCAGCGATTAGTGACTTTGTTCGAATTGCTGTTTTTTCTGTCAAAAATGGTGTCTGGTGGCGGGGCCATGAGGGCCAGCCGACGTCGAAACATCAGGGGTTTTTGACGTTATTAGCTTTGACCTAGCCGCAAGCTATAACCGCAGGGAGGGGTCTCCCTTTGAGGGGGTGAGAAGTTAAAAAGAATTTTTCCCTCCTCAGGGCTCCCCTCTCTGCAGAGGATCTTTGGTCTTCCGCTGGAGCGTGGGCGGTATTGGTCCTAGGCCCCACACCGCCTCACGCCGCGCAGCCAGAGGTGAGAGCACGGCCTCATCAGCGGCTATGGCGAGGCCCTCGACAGGCGGCCATGTTTCCCCCGCCAGAGGTACCCTGGGCGTTGAGTCAACAGGTGTCCACAAGGCCGACAGCCTTGGCGGCCGAGGGATCGGCCATATTGGATGAGCACGGCCTGAGAAACCGTCGCCGTCCTGCCGCGAGCAGCCCGCTCTCCGATCACTCCCTCCCCCAACACCGGCGGAGAAGGGGCTCTGATTTGTTTCCTTTGGCTGCGGGCCACGAGCCTTCGTTGAAGCGCATGCGGCCCCACGTTTCGCTTCTCATGGGGACAGGGGCTGACACCCAGTTGATGGCTGAGCCTGGGTCTGTCCGTGAGAATGTTGTGCTGTCAAGCGGCTCCCACACCATAAGCTGTGTTTGGTTGAGCCTGGTGTTACGTCTGTCAACTACAAATCTTGTCAGCAGGGGGGCTCGAGACCTTTTTTGAGGCAAACAGTGCGGGCTTCCCCGACCTCGCCTTCGCCAGGCCGGGTATCACGTTGGTGCCTCCCACTCCTGAAAGATTGGCAGTGGTCTCGCAGGCGCGCGTGATTTGGGTGGTAGTAATATCACTGCAGGGCTACGGTGTGTAGGAACCCATGGGGGCCTCACACCTTGCATGTCCAGCTGCAGAACAACTCCTCAGCATGTTCTGGAGGGGTGTTCAGTGGGGGAGCTTTTGTCACCTGGTATGATGTCAGCTTCCCCCGTATCAAACCGGCCCTTTCTGTCGGGGTCCCCCCTTGGGTGCGATTGCCTCGTGGGTTGTATCAGGGACCGTTGTCCCGATTCCACGGAACGCCCTGCCCGCACGGTTGGCGGGTTCAGAGTTGGCTACGCACAGCGGGAGGGACCGGGCCGCCTATCTACAGTTCCTTGTGGACCAGCGCCGAATGGCGGCGGGTGCGCTCTGGGAGTATCATCACATATGGCTTCAGCAGTGCCATATGTCGAAGTGGATGGAGAGAACGCTGAGGCGGGGACTTGTATTTACACAACCCCACCCGTTTTCAGGTTTGGTAGTACAGACCCTATTGTCAGGGTCACCAGCAGTGACAGCTCTGGTCAACGAGATCCAATCTCTGTGGACGAAGCAAGCCATCGTCGTGGCGTGTACCTCCCAGTATTCTCTGGTGCCTGAGAAATCGGGAGGGGGGGTGTCAGACCCATGCTGGACCTGTCCCATGGGAAGGTTCAGCATTTTTTGGATCGTCTCCTGCCTGTTGAACACTGTCAGGTGGGGGCCTGGTTCTCCTCCATAGACCTGTAGGATGCGTATTCGCATCCCCAATCTTCCATCCTAGGGCTTACCTACGCTTCCTTTGCAGGGTTTAGCGTATGAGTACCAGAGGCTGCCGTTCGGTTTTTCTCTGGCTCCCCGCATCTTCACCAAGTGCGTGGAGGCCGCACTGGGGCCTCTGCGTCGTCAGGGGTTACGAAGTGTATTCTGCCCTGACGACGTTCTGGTCCTTGGCGGTCAAGGTGGATCGTCAGGTCTCATACCAGGCAGGTGGTGGAATTCCTACCAGCCTGGGGTTTGCTGTAGACTGGAAGTAGAGTATTCCTCTTCCCAGTCAACGGGTGGAGTGCTATGGGCATCCCTCTCAGAGCGTGTTATCGACACACTCGGGAGGTTCCGTCCTAGGACGGTTACGGCGCTGTCCGTGATACGCCTGCTCGGTATGATGGCATCTGCTCATTCCGTGGTCCCTCTTGGCCTCCCAGGAGGAGGTTACGGAGGTGGGTTTTTTCCAGTATGGAAATAGACCCGGTGAAAGGCAAGTGGAAGCGGCTAAGGTTCCCGTGTCAGTACTGGGGGACCTCGCCCCCTGGGGAGGGCCTGGTGTCCTTCACCAGGGGGGTCCCCATGGGCAGTAGGCTGTCACACGTCACATTTTCACAGACGCCTCCCTCGCTGGAGACGCGTCGGGCCAACGCAGTAGGGGGCAGCTGGCAAGCCATGCTGCCCGGTCTGCACTACGTTCAATGTGTTGGTATTGAAGGCGGTCATTCTGGTCCTCAAACTGTGTTTTGATCAGGACGGACAATACGACGTCAGCGTCGTATGTCGACAGACAGGGAGAAGTACGCTCCCCCCGTCTGCACCGGGCGGTGGGCGGCTGGCTATGGGCGTTCTCCATCTGCGCAGCCTGAGGGCTCTCCACATCCCCGGCAGGGTGAATGTGGGTACAGGTGTGATGTCGCGGGGTGGTCCTCACCCTGACGAGTGGGGATTACGTCCGGACATAGTCGGGCAGGTCTGGGACCGATGCCGTGGCCGCCTGGGATTCTTTCCCCCCATTCATCTGTTAGGTCAGTTGTTGGGGCGGGTACGTTGAGAAGCGCAGGACCTTGATCCTGATTGCGCCGGACCAGGGCGCAGCTGTGTGGTTCCCGGTCCTGTTCCAGCTCTCTGTAGCCCCGTCGTGGCCTGTTCCTTGGTCATCGCGGGCCCTCTCTCAAGCTCGGTCGGTTGTCCAAGGCCCCGTTTGAGCCTCTTGAGCAAGCGCCTTTGGAACAGCTGTCGTTCAAGACTGCGTTCCTGCTGGCCATCACCTCCGCTGATCGCGTGGGTGAGCTCTGTGCTCTCTCGGTGCGGCCTGAGTGCCTGTCTATTCGTGTCGATAGCGGTGCCACTCTGAGGCCTAATCCAGTCTTCGTGCCAAAAAATATCCGGAGCTCTTTTCGCTCCAGGGATATTGTGGTTCAGGCGTTTCATCCGCCTCCTCACGCTAGTGAGTTAGAGGCGAGCCTTCACCTGTCATGTCCGGTCCGGGCTTTGGGGTTTTACCTCAGCCGGACTCAGGACCTCAGGGCTACCGATCAGCTCTTTGTCTGTTACGGTGGCTCTCGCGCTGGTAAGGCACTGTCGAAACAGCGCCTGTCCCATTGGTTGTGCGAGGGCATTGCCCTTTGCTACACGTTGGCTGGGCTGGCCCCCTCCTGGGGGTGTCAGGGCGCACTCCACTCGTGGGGTGGCGGCCTCTGCCGCCCTGTTAGGAGGGGCCTCGTTGGAGGACATCTGTGCTGCGGCCTCATGGTCCTCCCTGGGTCCCTTCGTAAGGTTTTACCTCATGGACATGACTGGGGATTCTGTTTCCCAGGCGGTTCTGAGGTCTGGAACCTCCCCTGCTTCCCGCCTTTCGGTGGGTTAGCAGGGATGTGTGGGTGTGGACCGCAAGGTGTTGTGTCACACGTGGTCCCACCTGTGCTGTGCGTTTGGAGGTTCTAGTCCCCTCTTTTCGCACTTGGGTGGAGTTGACTGCCGCCCCCTCTTCACTAGGAAGGAGGGGTGACGGGACTCCCCTCCCCCCTGATGTGGGCTTACGGGTCCTCAGGGGGTACATTTGTCGGGCCTCGCGTCCGCTCTACCCCATATCTCGATATGGCTTAAGAGCGGGACGCGATGCCAGTACGAGTATATAACGATAGGTTATGTATATAACCTAGTTATATGAGTACTGGCTAAGCGTCCCGCTCTTAAGCGTGCCCTGAGGTCCCTTGGGGGGGGGGGTTTCTGATGGAAAACTCTTCCCGGGGAAGGGTGAGTGGTGACCACGCCCGGTGTCTTATAGTAAGCCACTGGGGCGGGGCCTGGTCAAGTGTTTGGGTGTTTTGTTTTCGTTCATGGAGTACAGTAGGTACAGGAGATGAGGTATATCTCGATATGGCTTAAGAGCGGGACGCTTAGCCAGTACTCATATAACTAGGTTATATACATAACCTATCGTTTTGTTTCATCAACAAATCATCAACAAATGAGGCAGAACACACAGTGAATGTATCCGTTTTTGTTTATTGCACTTTATTTCTTGCTAAAAAATAATGCTTCATTGGCTAAAATGGCTCGCGGAGGCATTTAAAGATGGTGGCTTTTGAGATTTTGAACAGGATGTGGAGTGTCCTCATTCAAGTTCTGATTGGTTGAAAATTGCCTTCATGTTCGCCACCTACTGCCACCTACTGCTTTGGCATTGTACTACATCACTGTGCTCAGGTTGCAAAACGAATGTCTAACTCGGCTGCCACTACGTTGCGACCTGGAAAAGCGAAACTCATCTTCAAAACGAAACGAAAACATCGGTCAGTCTAACCGCAGCCTTAGCCTTGGAACCAGGAATGTAGTGGAGGCTTTAGCCACCTTTTTATGAAAAGAGTTCACTCACCTTTTTAAGCTAATATAAATCTGTATGATTGAAATTCATAGTATAGATTATATTATTGCCGTTTGGAAATCTGCCTTTAGCTTCTGTGCTCCTCCTGATCCTGACACATGGAACATCATACAACAAACTCTAAAACTCAATACTTTGGTATCATTTGGTCAGTTTAAATCCTTGATCACCAAAAATTCCACCATAATCTGTAATTGTTTTAATTGATTGTATGCATTTTATTATGATTACTTATTGTATATTATATTGTTTATTGTATTTATCATGTATTTATTATCATGTTTGTAGTATGCTTAACGTCATTGGAAATGAGGGTGTGCCCACTGCCCTCAATTGATTTTCAAGTTGAAATACAGATTAAATGAATGAATAGTATGGTAAATAGTATCTGGCTGAAAACTACATAATTTTCTTTTTTGTTGATTATTGGCATTGCTGTGACTATCAACTGGAGTTAAGATAAGATAAGATATTCCTTTATTGATCCCCTTGGGGAAATTCAGACATCATAGCAGCATGGGGGAGGAGGGAGGGGAGGTACAGGTATGGGCATGGTAATAGTATTATTATTATTATTATTATTATTATTATTATTATTATTATTATTATTATTATTATTATTATTATTATTATTATTATTATTATTATTAATAGTAGAACGACATAAATATAGACAATAAAAATAAACAGTGTAAACAATATAATTAAATATATAAGAATATGATACAGTAAACAGTGTAATCAAAGGTGCAGATGAGGGTCTGTATGCCCTATCAGCTATATTATACGTTACAATAAATATGAGCAATAAATAATTAGAATCTGAATATATACAATGAACAAAGTAAAGTAAACAGGAGTATACACAGGTGCAGTATACACAAGGTACCCTAACTGGCATGATATACGTCATACGTTGTAGTCTGTGATCAGTTCATAGTTTACCCCCCATTTCACTTCACTACTGCATCACTGCAGGGAACAACATTAGCAATTTAGCACTGTTGCTAATGGTTACGGATCGGCTTACTTGAAGCAGCAAAAAGCATAACGTGTGTGTGTTAATCATCTGGCGTCGACTGGCACTTCTCCCAGCTAGAGAGCACAGTAGTAGTACTGTATGAACCCGATGAACTCCCCCCTACATCACACAGTCTGGTATCTAAATACTATGGAATTCCTGCATCTTTGGCACCATTCAGAGCCCATGTGTGGGAGGAGCAGCACAAGGATTTCTCTCATGTGCTCTCTGTCAAGAGTCAACAGTCAAGAGTTTTTATTTGTCACGGCATACAAGTATACAATGCCTCTCTTGCCTACAATAGGGGCTGCAGAAAGACAATCCAGGATTTGGTCTCTCGTGTGAACGGTCTATTTGATTTAGAAGAATCCCTTGTTGAGTTTGTGTGGTTTTGCTATTCACCACCATTCAGACATAATGGTCCTTTAACACACAACACATTCTGAGCAACACAGAGAAGCAAAATGAGCCAACAGCTCACACCTGTCAATCCCGACGTCCAGTTTTTTTTTTTAAACTTAAGTTTTTATTTTCATTTTTTTCAACAACATACATAGACAACATTCATAGACAATACATTTCAACATCTCAACAGTACATACATATAAAACAAATAGACAAAAAATGAGTAAAGAAAAAGTGTGGCATGGGTCCTTCGGTCCATTCTATATTTGCATTATTTATTTACATTTTCATTCATTTCCTTGTATCCTTTTCAAACCTCTGTGATGACGTTACTTCCCCTCCTGTATTCTTCCCATTTTCCCCATTTCCATTAAAACTTTTCTTCTTGCAGCCTCAGCAGATGTGTGATTCTCTCCATTTCCTGTATCCCCTCTACCAACTCTATCCATTGATCCTTTGTCGGCACTTCTACCTTGTACCACAGTTTAGTTAGAGCTTTTTTGGCTGCCACTATCAATATCTTAATCAAGTATTTGTCTTCCCCTTGGATTCCTTCTTGTGACAGATTCCCCAAATACAACACTTGGCCTCCCTGGGGTATTTCGTATCCTATTATTTCATTTATTATCCCTCCTATCTCTTCCCAGTAGTGCCTTATCTTCTGACATCCCCAGAATATGTGTGTATGGTTCGCCCCTTCCTGTCCACACTCCCTCCAACATGTTTTCTTTGCTGGTGTGTAATTGCCCTGTATTTCCTGGTGTTATAAAGTATCTAATTATATTTTTCCACCCAAACTCCCTCCATATCCTTGATCCTGTGGTTGTTTTTTGTGTCTTACATGTGTCATACCATTCCTCCTCTGTTATCTCTATTTCCAACTCTCTATCCCACTTTTCTTTTACATACAATGTTGTATTTCCCTTACTGTCCATTATTGCCTGATATAGTGCTGATATCACCCTTCCCTTCCGTCCTTCGTATGACTTTACCATTATCTTAATTACCCCATTCTGTTCTTTGTCTCTATCTTGCTTTATTTCCTTGCTATAGTAGTCCCTAATCTGTAAATATTTTTTTTTATCCACTTTTTCTCCCATTTTCTATATTTTTCTCCCATCCCAATTTCGTATCATCCAATTCAACCCTCCCCTGTCACGAACGCTGTTTCTTGCCTCCCACAAGCCGGCTGCAATGTGGACTAAGTCATACATAGCACAAGTCCCCTCCGGTACTTGAGGTAACAGCAGTCGCATCTTTTCACCTGCGCAGCTCGATCTCTCAGTGGCGAGGAGTAATAATAATAATGGATTAAATTTGTACCGCGCTCTACATTCGTGAGAATCTCAGAGTGCTACAGGAGATAAAGACAAAAGTTAAATGAATAAAACAATTTAAAATTAATAAAAACAATTTTAAAAAGACTAACAACCAGTGAAATGGAAGAACCTAAGAGTAAAATAAAATAAAAATAATAGTAAAATGAATAGAAGTAAAAAGAAAAGTAAAAGAAAATTCAGGCAAAAGCCTTGTTAAAAAGAAATGTTTTTAGGCCCCTTTTAAAAACCTCGACGGATTGTGGTGCTCTCAGGTGGATGGGGAGAGCATTCCAAAGTCTGGGTGCGGCGGAGCAGAAGGCGCGATCGCCCATGGAGTGCAGCTTAGTCCTGCGGGCTTTGAGGAGGTAGGCTGTGCCGGAGCGGAGGGAACGTGAGGAGGACTGGGGGGTGAGGAGTTCCTTGAGATAGGCAGGGGCACCACCGTGTACGCACTGGTGAGTGAGGAGGGACACCTTGTACTCAATTCTGTGTTCCACGGGGAGCCAGTGAAGGGATCTGAGGGTGGGGGTAGAGCTGCCGCGGTATTGATGTTTTCCTTACCGCACGGATTTGCAAAATATTTCCTACCGCCGCGGTTATTACCGCACGCAAAAAAAAAAAAAAAGTTTGAATGCATTTTTTTTTTAGTAGTAGTCTACTTTTTATAGCATATAGCCTGCCTCTAGTCTAAATGTCGATCTTTAGAGGATGACTTTGCAGCATGAATATTGTTTGGGATTCGGCAAGCACGCATTAGTTATTGAAAGTGAAACACGGATTCGAAGTTTCCCCTCTGGTCGTGCGCCGTTCACTCGGTGTCGCGGGCAGGGGTGGTTACCCCCCCGACCCTTTCTTATTATTATTACTATAAAATTACTACTTTATAATAAAGGCATTCGTTTTGTGGCATTACCATTACCGGTATATAGTTATACGTTCAATAACATCAGCGTATTTACCGGACCATCTCAGTTCCTTTCTTTGCTCAGAGCGTGCTGAGTTGTCCCATTCTGCGGTCTGTTAATAAAGTTTTCAATCAGACAAGTGTATAGAACGAAGGGCTTTTATTATAACATTCGTTGCAGACAGTAAAATCATTATGTCTCGTTTAGTACTCCCGAGGAGCGATGGTAGTCCACTCCGGCGGGGAGTTAAAGCTAACGTTATTAGCCGTATTGTGATGAGCTCTGATCAATGGCTGACATTCAGGATGTAAAAAACTGCAGGACGCTCCCAACGTGTGACGCGTCTCTCTTCTGACCAATCAGTGGTCTGCAATGTTTCACGTGACTTTTCTGGTAGCCAATAGGGTCGCTTGGAACCTCGATGGAGGAGTAGGGTATATCTGCAGAGCCGCAAGCCCAACGAGAGGAGGGTACTTCATTATTATTATTATAAAAAACAGCTGTGATGCGGTATTCAGCCTACTCTGCGGTGGCCGTGATGTAACAGCGATACCGCGGTAATGCGGTAATCGCGGCAGCTCTAGGTGGGGGTGATGTGATCATATTTGCGCACCCTCATCAGGATCCTAGCAGCGACATTCTGGATGGTTTGCAGTTTTTTAATGCTTTTGCTAGGAATCCCGATGAGGAGTGCATTGCAATAGTCCAGCCTGGAGGAAACAAAAGCGTGGACGAGTTTCTCCGAATCTGCCAGGGTGAGTGAGGGGCGGAGTTTAATGATGTTTCGGAGGTGAAAGAAAGAGGTCTTGCAGAGGTGTTTGATGTGTGTATCATATGTGAGGTGGGGGTCCATTTTCACGCCCAAGTTGGTGACAAGGGTGGAAAGGGGAATGTCCTGACCGGAGAAGGAGATGGTGGTGATGGTGGTTGACCGGACCTGGTGTGGGGTACCGATCAGCATGGCTTGTGTTTTGGAACTGTTGACCTGGAGAAACCTGTGGTTCATCCACACCTTAGTCTCCTCCAGGCAAGCGGTCAGTGTGGGGGGTGATGAAGGTGATGATGGTGTGATCCGGATATATAACTGGGTGTCGTCAGCGTAGCAGTGGAACGACACACCGTGCCGGCCGATGATGCAGCCGAGGGGGAGCATGTACAGGGTGAACAGCAGGGGGCCGAGGACGGATCCCTGGGGGACACCGCAAGTGACAGGGTGGTTGGAGGATGTTGCGCCTCCGAGGGAGACACACTCAGTCCGACCAGCCAAGAGGGACTGGAATAAGCCAAGGGCTAGGTCGCGGAGTCCGACATTGGAGTGGAGACAGTCCAGTAGAATGGGATGATCCACCGTGTCGAAGGCTGCCGATAGGTCGAGAAGGACCAGAATGGATGGGGTTCCCGCATCCGCCGCCATCAGTAGATCGTTGGTTACCCTGACCAGGGCTGTCTCTGTACTGTGCGCGGAGCGGAAACCAGACTGGAACTTCTCGAAGATGTTGTTGTCTCTGAGGTGTGCTAGGAGCTGCTTCGCAACTACCTTCTCCAGCACCTTGTAAAGGAACGGGAGGTTGGAGATGGGCCGGTAGTTGACGAGGGCCTCTGGGTCCAGGGTGGGTTTCTTCAGGAGGGGGGTGATGATGGCAGTTTTGAGGGCAGGCGGAACGTGGCCAGCCTGCAAGCAGAGGTTGATGGTGCTGGTCATGAGGGGACCAATAGTGCGGATGTTGGCTTTCACCAGGGCTGTGGGGAGGGGATCCAGAGCACACGTGGATGACTTCATCCTCCCGATGATGGCCTCGACCTCACGCTGCGTGGTGTCGCTGAAACAGCGGAGGAGCAGGGAGACTTCAGGCTGTAAGACAGCAGGTGGAGCAGGTGAGGAAAAGGAGCCGGGGAGGAGAGAGCGGATGCCCTCAACCTTGGATGTGAAAAATTACATGAAGTCATTACATCGCTTCTCAGTGGTCTCTCTGTGTGCCTGGGTTTGGGGTTTGAGGAGGTGGTGTATGGTGGAAAAAAGCTGTTTAGAATTGCCGGGGCTATTGTTGATGATGTTGGAGTAGAACCGTGACCGAGCGTCCTTCAGGGCTTTGGAGTAGGCCTTTTGGTGCTCTCTGTAGACCTCTCTGTGCACGGTGAGTCCCGACGCAGTGAGGCGGCGCTCAAGGACACGGCCAGCCACCTTCATCTCCCTCAGCTCGCTGGTGTACCAGGGGGCAGAGCGTGAGAAGGTGACCATCTTAGATTTCACGGGGGCGTGAACATCCAGGAGGCCACTCAGGGCTTTGTTGTAATAGCCTACCGAGTCACTGGCTGAGGAGAGGGCAGGAGGGGCAAGATGTTGAAGATCCAAGGCCAGAGCATCCAGGTTGATGTTTTTTATGTTTCTGAAACATATCTGGCGCTTGGGCTTTGAATGGGTGGGGGGGGGGAACAGCATATCCATGGAAACGGCCATGTGATCCGACATGCCTGGGTCGTATACACACAAGTTGTTAATAGGGGCAGCAGGGTCGGAAATCACAAGGTCAAGTGTGTGCCCCCTGTCATGTGTGGGGACGTGCACGTGCTGTGTCAGGTTGACACTGTCCAGCATTTGTAGAAACTCTGAAGCAGAGTGGCATGAGGGGGTGTCAACATGAATGTTGATGTCACCGAGAATTATCATGTTTGCAGATGTAGTACAGAGGGTGGTTAGGAGGTCATGTATTTCGGGAATAAATGCTGGGTTTGGTTTGGGTGGCCGGTAGATGACCAGTATGGTCATGGGGAAGGGGGGTAACACGTGGGAGGCTCACGCTGCCCCCGACACTTCCTGATTCTACTGTGCAGGCGCACCAACCGACCTGTAGGAGTCGCTGTCCACAACGCCCGATCCCCACCCTTCAGTTTCCCTCCCCGTAATACGGCCAATGTGTATTACTGCGGACGACCAGCTAAACTGAAAACAATGTGGAGAGCTGGATTCGAACACGCAAACCCAGCGTCTCCACATTGGTGGCGAGTGCCTTGCCCACTACACCCCCCCTACGCCCTCTAATCTGTAAATATCTAAAGTGGTCCCTATTCTCTAGTCCGTATCTTTCTTTCAATTTTTGTAGAGTCTGCATCTCCCCTCCTTCTGTCATTGTGCACATTGCTGTTATACCCCCCCGTTCCCACCTCTTGAACCCATGGTCTTCTATCCCTGGTCTGAATTTGTTGTCGTGTGCTATCCATCTCAGTATCTTAGATTCTTTTTCTAGCTTGTATTTCTTTACTATTGTGTTCCATATGTTTATAGTGAATTTGGTAATTGGATCTAGTAGTTGTTCCTGTCTTCTGAACAGCTCCCTATCTCCTACCAGTGCCTGCACTTTGAATCCCTCTCTTTTGGTTTCTATATCTTTCCATTTGGCCTCATAGTTCACATTGCACCAGCATGCTACTGTTCTAAGCTGTGCTGCATAGTAATAGCTTTCTAAACTGGGTACTGCCATCCCTCCTTTCTCCTTTGGTAGTTGTAGAGTCACATATCTGATCTTTGGCCTTTCCCCCCCCCAAATGAATCTTGATATCTGTCTATCCCATTCCCTAAATTGTTTTTGTGGTATTAATATAGGTAGGGATTGAAATAGGTATAGTAACCTTGGTAATATGTTCATCTTAATGATTTCGATCCTTGAACTGAAATCTAGGGGCATTACCGTCCATCTTTCTAGGTCTCTCTTGATTTTCTGATTTATCTGTGTATAGTTTGCATCGTATAGCCCCTCCACCCCTCTTGTGATGTTCACCCCTAGGTACTTGATCCTGTCCATGCCCCATTTGATTTTGTATTTTTCTTTGATCTCTATCGTTGGTGTGTAGTTCAGTGCTAATGTCTGTGTCTTCGTCACATTAAGTCTATACCCTGAGTAATATCCATATTCTGTCAGTAGATCCATCAGTGTCGGGAAGCTTGTGTCTGGTTGTCTCATATATACTATCACATCGTCTGCGAATAATCCCAATTTATGTTCCGTCCCCCTTATCTCCACCCCTTTGATGTCTTTGGTCTGTCTAATTAGTTGGACCAGTGGTTCGATGAATACATCGAAGAGCGTCGGCGAAAGACAACAACCCTGTCTGGTAGCTCTCTCTAGTTTAATCCGGTCCGTCAGACTACCATTCACCTTAATCCTAGCCGTCGGTTCTTGATATAATGCCCTAATTGTTTTCATAGCGTTTTTGTCGAATCCAAATTTCTCCAATACTTTATATAGAAATAGCCAGCTTACACTGTCGAAGGCTTTTTCTGCATCTAGGCTAACTAATACTGCACTTCCTCCTTCCTTTTGTATCTCCTCTACTATCTGCACTGTCTTCCTTATGTGATCCTGTGTCTGCCTTCCTTTAATGAATCCAGTCTGGTCTTCGTCTATTATATCTGTCATAAATGTCTCAAATCTTTTGGATATTATTGATGTATACATCTTGTAATCTACATTAAGTATGGACACAGGTCTGAAACTACTACACAGTTCTCTATCTTTCCCTTCTTTTGGAATTGTAGTAATTATGGCCTCTTTCCATGAAGGTGGCATTGTGCCTTTTTCCATTGTGTGTCTGAATGCTGCTTCTAATATGGGGCTCAGTTCCTGCCTAAATGTTTTGTAGAATTACGAGGGGAATCCGTCGCTACCCGATGACTTACTACTCTTTGCCCTACTGATCGCATTCCAAACTTCCTGTTCTGTGATTTCTGCATTTAATATTTCATTCTGTTCCTTCCCTATTGATGGTAAATCCAATTTTTCTAAAAATGTTTCTATCTCCTCTTCCCCTGCCGCTATCGGTTGTGTGTATAGTTTCCTATAATATTCTTCAAATGTCTTCTCTATTTCCGCTGGCTCTCTCAGTATTTTGTTTGTGTTTGTGTCCCTTATTGTGTGTATTGTGTTTATTTTTTGTTGTGTCCTAATTCGTCTAGCTAACAGTCTGGTCGCCCTCGGTCCCCCTTCATAGTATGTCTGTTTCATGTATCTAGCTTTCTTCTCTATTTCTGTCAGCAGCTCCCTGTTTATCTGTCCTCTAACTTCCTTGAC
The DNA here is from genome assembly GCF_963971535.1 of Notolepis coatsorum. Lineage (NCBI taxonomy): Eukaryota > Metazoa > Chordata > Actinopteri > Aulopiformes > Paralepididae > Notolepis > Notolepis coatsorum. The sequence goes on from NC_140174.1 coordinate 48,545,752, forward strand.
CTCTCTAAGTGTCTTCTGGTTCTTTGAGCTTTGGTGTTCTTTCTCTAATTCTTTCAGCTTCTTTATCAAGTTCTGGTATGTCCCTATTCTAGCCTTCTTGAGTAATGCCGTCTTTGCTATCAATTTTCCCCGTATTACTACCTTTAGTGCATCCCATAAAATGTTTGGATCTACCTCCCCATTATCGTTCTCTTCTCTATATCTAATTATGTCTTCCTTCACTTGGTTAACCAAACCTTTGTTGTTCAATAGTCCTACATTCAGTCTCCAAACTGTATTCCTCCGTCTACTTTTAAGATTTACTGTCAGATATATTGCGCTATGATCTGAAATATCCGTCACTCCTATCCTGCTTTCTTCCACCCGATATCTGTCCCCTGTTGTCATGAGAAAATAGTCTATCCTTGAATATGTTGTGTGCGGGTGTGAATAGTGCGTATATTCTCTATCTAGCGTGTTCATTGCTCTCCATATGTCTATGATTCCTAATTCTGCCATTTGTATATTCATATATTTGCTAATGTTTGTCCTCCATTTCTTTGTGCTAGTCGTGTCTATGTCATAATTCAGTACCACATTGAAATCACCTGTACAGATCAGGACCCCCTCCCCTTCCAACGCTATAATATCAAAGATCGCTTCAAATAGATATTTCTCACTGTCTGGTGGAGCATATACATTTATTAGTGTTACCATTTGACCTTCCATTTTCCCCTTGACCAACACATACCTTCCCTCCTTGTCCTTTATTTCCTTGATCATCTCAAATTTCACTGTGTTCTTAATTAGTATAGCTACTCCTCTTCTAAGGTTCTGTTTAAAGGAACTATAGAACAGATTTTCATACCCGAATCTCTTCAGCTTTTCATGTTCTTGTGATATAAGATGCGTTTCTTGCAAGAAGATGACCTGCGCCTCTTCTTTTTTAAGTTTCGTCATCACCTTATCGGGTTATTCATAACATTCACATTTAACGACATCATCTTTACACCCTTAACTTGTGTCATATTTCTTCTCCAATTGTTCTCCCGTTCTACCCATGTCACATAAAATAATATTTGTGGTTGTAGCCTCTGCTATCTCCTTCTGATTTACATACATATTTACATAATAAACATCAACATCAACATCAAAATTCACTCTTTGAACTTCCATGGCATTTGAGGGTCCTACTTGTTCCCCTCTTTTCCCCGCTGGTGGGTGGGGAGTAGTGGCTCTCCTAGTGAGAGGGCTCCCCCTAGTGGCTACAACAAGCGCACTATATATGTCCAGCTCTGTGTGTGACCTGTCCGAGCTCCCGGTCAAAAAGCTCTGCTTTAGTCACTTTCATGTTCCCGTCTAACTGTGTTATGCGACATGTGTTTTCCTGAGTTCCTTTAATGTCCGTCTCCATATATCTCTTGAATGCACATGTCCTTTTTTTTATCACTTTCGGTTTAATTATCCCACATGTATTTTGTCATCTTCTTCCTGCCTAACAAGTCTCTTTCATGTTTTCACTCTCTTGCATTATGTGCGTCATACGTATATCAGTCTAATGTGTCTCGAATCTCTATGCCTTCCTTTCTAAATTTTGGTTTAATTATAATTATCTCGTATGCACTTTATTATCTTCTCACTATCTATTTTGTGTGTGTGCATTGTACTCATCCTCCCTTTGATCACCGTCTCGTCTCCTCTCCGCCCCCTTTCTCCGTGTCCTTGCGTCTTTCTTCTCAGTTGATCTGCTTTGAATCGATTCAGATCCCCTTCACCTTCCCGTTCTCGTCATCTCCTCCTCGTCCCCCGCCGACCCTGGTCCATCTCCTCGCCTTCTCCAACCTCTGCAGCAGCGTCGGTCTCTCGTCTCCTCCTCCCGGCACCTTCCATCCTCTCTGGTTCATGTCCCTCGCCGCCTCCCGCACGTCGCCGTACACCTTTGCGCCTTCCTTCCAATGGACCTTCAGCGTGGTCATTGGTGATTGAAATCTGATTCCGCCTTCCTTCAGAGATTTTTTAATCTGAACATAGCTCCGACGCTTTACCGCCACCTCCGTTGCATAATCATGGTCAAAAGTTACTCTCTGTCCACCCACCTCCATTTTCTTCTGCCAGGCTGTTCTAAGAATGTTCTCTTTTACCTCAAATTCCAAGAAGTTGACTATAACTGGTCTCGGTGGTTTGTCCTCCCGCGGCTTCGGCGCCAGTGTCCTGTGCGCTCTCTGAATCCCTGTCTTGTCGAGGGCTGTCATTTTTAATTCTCTTCGAATTAGGCTGTCCACATATTTGACCATCGAATCTCCTTCCATCCCCTCTTTCAGACCCCATATTCGACCTCCCCTCCAAGTCCATTAGCTTTCCTCTCAGCATGTTCTGTTGTTCGAGCGTCTCCTTTAGAATATCATGCATTTCTGTATTCCATTCTTCCGTATATGCCGTCCTTTCTTCCAACATCTTTATGTCTTTCTCTTGCTCTTGTATTTTTCCGTTCATTGCCTCGAGTCCTTTATCAATTTCCCCTCTGAGCTCATCCTGTCCCCTCTTCAACTCTTCCCTTAGTCCATCAATGCTGTCTTGGATATTCTGCGTGCTCGTCTGGTTAGCCATTGCGCTAGCTTGTATGCTAGTTTGTAACTCTTGTTGGCTAGCCAGCGCGCTAGCTTGCATGTTCCTCGTGTTAGCTTGTGCGCTAACTTGTATGCTATCTTGTATAGCTTGGATAGCCTTTGCGTTAGCTTGCACATTAGCTTGTAGCTCTTGGTTAGCCTTAGCTTGCTCTTGGTTAGCCTTAGCTTGTAGCTCCTGGCCAGCCTGTATGGTCGCTTGTATCCTCGCTAACCAGTCGGGCTCCACGGGGTCTCCGTCCCTGCCTACCTGCGTCACGCTCGCCTGAGCCATTTCTTCCGTAATTTCCTCGAGGCTAGATTTTTCCTCTGGTGTTTGTACGTCTTCTGGGGTCTTATTTCTCTCACTTTTTCTCGTGGACATCCTTCCTTTTCTCTTATATCTTTGAATTTTCACCTTTTATTCTGTTTTAGACGGTTTTACTTCCCTTTCTCGAAATTATTTGACCGGGAGCTCTTTCAGTAGTCTCCTATCCACCCATCTCAAAACCGGAAGTCCCCGACGTCCAGCTTTTGTTCAGTACAGACACAATCCTAACAATATCGTCTGCATTATATAAAGTACCATACAGTGTATGAAAAAATCTATATATAATATAAAATAACTCACTATGGTTTGTGTCTTGCTAGCTGACATGTCAAAAGCGTTTGACCGGGTGGATCATGCCACACTATTGAAACATGTAGAAAACATGGACCTTTGTCCACAACTTCCGACCTGGCTGAACTATTACCTGAGGGGCCGGAAACAGAGAGTTGTAGCAAATGGGTCTTTCAGCACCTGGAAGGAGGCAGCATCTAGAGTCCCTCAAGGTGGGGTTGTCTCTCCTTATTTGTTTCTCCTATACATGTCAACCGCAAATGTATCTTTGCTGACACTGGATATGCTGATGGTGTAGCTTTATCCCATGCTGTAGGCTGGGCGATATGGCCTCTAAATGATATCGCGATATTTTTTGGCAATATCACGATACACGATATATATCGTGATATTTTGACATTTCCTCTAAAGCACTTAAAAATGCTTGATTTAACCCTTTGATGCATACAGTCACGCCAATATGATGATTATAATAAGTCCCTGCAACATATGTTTGCATTATTAAACCATGAAGATGCTTAAAAAAATTATTTAATGAAAATGTACTAAGAGTAGTCTACTGACACACTAATAAAAAAGATTATTTACATCTAAGACTATTTATATAAAAACTCTTGGGTGCCTAAGACTTTTGCACAGTACTGTGTTTTTTTTTTTTATTTATTATTATTGCAAAACAGAAATTATTAAAAGTCAGTACTCAACACATAATGCATAATGAAACTAACAGTCAAGGTGGTTAAAATTACATGCAAGTACAGAAACAAGACAAAAAAAAAAGTCTATAATAATATTTTACCGTATACAGTGTATATCCAGCGAAATTAACAATTATACAAATGCTTATATAGGACATACCCCTAATACCTATTTTCTAAAACCCTACACACATATGCTCCAGCTCGAACCCCCCCCTCCCGGACCCCTCCTTGGATAGTACCTCCATTATCCCTCACTCCTAACCAGACACTACCATTATAAGCTAGCTTTTATTCTCTCCACCACTTCTACCCACATTGACATTTTGGATTCGTTGAGACCCAGAATTCTTGCTGTAGATATTTCTTGATATATCACATCGAGATATGTAAGAGACCAAACTTTCCGGCACATTTTTTCCGGTTGAAACCAGCGTGATGCGATCAGTTTTTTAGCTACTGTGATACCCGATAAAACCAATCTCTTTAGCTGTGGATTTACTGCAAACTCAAAAACATCATTCAAAAGCAATACAGAGGGGTGTACTGGTATATTCCAAGATACTAGTTTTGATAATTGATGGGTCACATCTTTCCAGAATGCCTTAACTGGTGGGCAGTCCCAATACATGTGCATAAATGTCCCTTCGTCTCCATTTGTACATTGGGAGCATTTTGAGTCTTGTTTCAGGCCCATTCTGTTCAGTCTTATAGGAGTCAAGTATGTCCTGTGAATATAGTTAAGATTGATTTGTTGATGGTCCGGGTTCCTTGATGTAAGACGGACATTTGCCCATGCTTCTTGCCAATCAAAGTCACTTTCCAGGTCTGGAATATCCCTCCTCCAGACAGTGTCTAGTTGAAGGGTTTCATACGAGGACGTTAGTAATTGATAATAAAAACCTGATACAAAACCTCCCAATGTTTCTCTTTCATAGAAGAATTTGTGGTATCTGTGGTGTTCAACTGGTATGTCTAATGGAACACCGTGAGACCTCAAACATAGGCGTAACTGTATGTAAAAAAGCCATGTGGACTCGGTGAGGTTAAACTTTGTGCATATTTCTCCATAACTACAGAAGCCCTGGTTATTAAAAATATCCCCTAATGAGTGTATGCCTTGCTCTTCCCATATAGGGAATCTTATAGGACGTTTTTCCATTAAGAGTGCATTGTTATTGAATATGGGAGTGTGATTATGCCATTTTTGAGGGTTAGGATATTTTTTTTGTGTTTCCCGCCATGTTCGGATTGCATGGGTAAGTACTGTGTTTTCTATCCACTTTAGCCAAACACACACACACACATATATATATATATAATATATATATGTATATATATATAAAACTAAAAGAAGAATACCTTCAAAAGAAAGTTTTTGCTTTTTTTATTGCACAACGCGTTTCGCTTCTGCTTCCTCAGCACCTGCCAGCCCCCCCCCCCCCCCGCTTTGAGCGTTTCCAGGGTTAGCAGCTAACGCTAGTTAGCTTAGCCTAGTTATGTGGGATAACTTAATTAGCAGCTAACGTTAGCCCATTGCTCGCGTCAATTAAATTGCATGTCATTAAAGGTCTGTGCCGGTGTCTAATGAAATTACAATTGCATATCATTTAAGGTCCGCGCTGGTCTGTGTCTATAATGAAATGAGAGGAAAGCTCTGCGCTAAAGCAAGTCTCATCTCAGCCGCGACGTGACAACATATACTCGATGTTCACGATATAGTAATTTACTACATCTCATGTAGAACAAGCCGCGATACATCGAGTATACTCGATATATCGCCCAGCCCGCCGCGCTCTGATATTGGGAAAATATCATGAAATGCAACAGGAGGCAAAACGAGTTGCAGAGAAGAACAACATGCTCTGCATATATCCATATCTGTCCTGCATATAGTCATTCTATATACCTACTTATACACCTGCATATAACCCATATAACTCGGTATAATAGCATGTACAATATGCTGTATATATATTAGGGATGCCCCGATCACGTTTTTTGCCACCGATCACCGATCGTCGTGAGCCATATCGGCCGATACCGATCCGATACCGATCGTTTTTGATTAAAAAGAAATTAAAAATTATTTTATATAATTTTTTTTTTTTTTTTTTTTTTATAAAATATATATATTATATAATTAGACTTGTACTTGTATTATCTGCGAGACATCGCCACCACGCAACAAGTCAAAATGCTCGCTATCTGCAAACAGCTCCACTGGCTGTGTGTACTCTAGTAGCCTCCAGCTACCAAAAAGGATTCTCCGGCGCTGCAGCGGGACCCTATTGGTAACGTTATGCTTTGGTCATTTAACATTCAGCAAGCCCTCAGCTCGAATACGCATTCAATCAATGTTATAAGACATTGATATCAGGAGCTATCTGTAGCTACTGCTAGCCGGCTAGATGACGTTAAGACAACTATTTAGTTCAATCGGACATTTCGTTTTGAACAGTGAATTAACGTCAGCTAACGCGAGCTAACGGAGGTATCAACATGCACTACAAGACTTGCTGGAGCATTTGTTGATATCAGGAGCTATCGGTAGCTAGCCGGCTAAATACCGTTAGACAATGCCTACTAAAAGTGAATAGTTGACTGGGTAATTTTGTTTAAACAGTAACGATAGCTAGGTAGCTAACGTTAGCTCAGGTCGAATGCACTAGACTCAGCAGAGGAGGTCCGCCTCCTCTGTCTGTGTTTACAAACTCTACACGGGTACGGGCGGGGCTAGGGAGGAGGAGCAGTTTGCAGGTCCTGTGCGTCTGAGACAAGCGAGTGAGATATCCACTTGATCAGTTTCCGCGATCGGCGAATATGACTAATTATCGGAATTCCCCGATCGCATATTTATACTAATTATCGGCCGATAACGATCGGTGGCCGATCGATCGGGGCATCCCTAATATATATATATTCTTACTGTATTGAAACCTTAACAATCATAATAATCACATGGCATTGTGAGGTCACTAGTGATTCCCATTCCCAGTGATATGACTCAGCTCCTTATTTCGAGGAAACCACAACGCTAACCATAAAGTAGGACTGCAGCACACAGAGTGAAACCAATACTAGACCCTCCACTGAATTTCCTACTTGGAGAGACAGACATTGTTCCTATTGACCTCGATTGTATTTGGCCTGTATAAAAAGTCGCCAGAACTCACTTACATTGTTTGAAAAGTTTTGTTAGTGCATCATGTTAAGTCAAGCAATTGCTTTCCAACACTGGCCACCATTGAGCGTTCACGCCACTGTGAAAAGTTAGGTTTGATCCGTTTCCAGGCATCCCTGTTTTACCAGACAGCAGACAGCTGCTAGCTCTGCTAGCACACATAGCCTACTGTGTACAGATTGTTTCTAACTGTATTTTAAATTAGAAAGCAAACTAAATAAATGGACAAGAGAAAAAAAGTAATTACTTTAAGTTGCAGGCAAGAAAGACAAGTCTGTCCACTGTCTCTGGTTTTAAAGCTGCCCTGTTGCAGGTCACAATAAAAAATTAAAAAAATGCCGATCGATATCGATTATTAAAATATATTGCGATAATTATCGTTACCGTTTTATCGCCCAGCCCTACCTAAAACTAAGAGGTAATGACTATTTCTGGGCAACGATGGTCTTCAGTGTGATTTCAATCTGTGAGTTTTGTCCTAAAGTTGTAGTTTAACAAACACCATCTAATCCCTCTTTATTCCCCCAGATTCAGTGCGATTGACATAATTGCCGCTCTGAAATATTCTGGGGCTTCTGGGACAACGAACAGCAGCATGGGCAGCATCTGGTCTCTGTTAGGCCTCTGTTGTGCCAATGGGAGACCAACTACTATAGACTGTCTGGAGGAACACAGGAACTGCCGTCGGCCATATTTGCCTGATTATCTGGACGTACGTCGTACGCCTGTGTCCACTGTGTGGAATTCACTTTTACTTGTCCTATGAGCTTATCTATTGTGTTTACTCAACGAATTATCTCTATTGCATATGAAACCGTTTTAGCAATGAGCTAAATTTTGTCATCTTAATAAAAGCAGGGTTCCAACACGTTTTCTTTGTGGGGTTCTTCTAATTCTATGACTTTTCTATGACTCTTCCATGACAGGTAGCACAATTTCCATTACTTTTGTCAGTGTTTCCTTCAATTGATAAATTGTATTGTTGTTGATTTAGGTACATCAACAATCACTTGGGACTTAATAACCAGGAAATATAAAGTTTGGGTTATTATTATTATTCCATCAAAGATAACCAGCCTACATCTACCATCCAAGCTTGACATTTATCATCGGATCAGGTGAAAACAAGATCATGAACGGATTTGTTCATGACATATGCAAAAACCTTTTGGACTAATTTTCTAATTCCATGACTTTTCCAGGTTTTCAATGACAATCTGAACCATGTAACAGTTGTAGGTGCCTGGCAACATTGCATCCCCTGTGTCTCACTAGCCACTACTACTAATTTGGGACTCCTTCCCTCCCTATCAGCTTTTATGCATTCCACTAGTTGATGATTATAAGGTTATGATTTAAAGGTGTTTAACCCTTTCACTACCACACTACCAAAGGGTTAGCCCTTTCGCAACCACACTACAGAAGGTTAACCCTTTCACTGCCACACTACAGACGGTTCCTTCTGTAGTGTGGTAGTGAAGTAGATCTGGACCTACAGTATAGGCAACTTAGAGCCGCCACACCAATAAAAAGTAATGGAGGAAGTGCCGGAGGCCACGCAGACCGAGTTACACGGACCGCAGACCTGCCTGCAGTAAGACGCGGAGAGGAGGGGACATTTCACATAGCTCACATTTTATTACAGCTGGAAACGCAGCTTGATTGGCCACACATCCTTCCCATTTCTGAGCTGAAATGACTCTGTTTGACAACTTCCTGACTATTTGCAGACTCAGCTGTATTTCAGGAGTCCAGAAAACAGACACTTTATCAGGGAAAGAATGTCTATAAAGAGTGTCTGGGAAATTACATTTGATGCACTGCATATAATTCAAGAGAATTCAAGACTTTTTAACTGATAGAACAGCGGATAGACTAGACGAGAAGGAATTCCAATGAGCTCGGTATCATAAAACTAGGTATAATATAATATAGGTACCCGGTATATCCTTGCATTGACTGCTTTGGAAATGTAGGCGAATTCATGGTGGAAATCTGCAATATTATATATGATATTTATATGAAGACCTTGTGTTGCATTCAGACCATAGAGAAATGATGGCAGGTGAGGCAGGGCACTGAGTGGTTATGGAATGACAGTGGCGGCCAGTGGCGGACTGGCCATCGGGACGTTCGGGACGAATCCCGATGGGCCGGAACCAAAGTGGGCTGGTCCAAAAAAAAAAAAAAAAAAAAAAATTTACTTTTTTTTTTACTTTTTTTTTTTTGGCCAGTGTGTGTGCCAGTGTGTGGGCCACTAATGTGGGCCGGTGTGTGGGCCAGTGTGTGGGCCAGTGTGTGGGCCAGTGTGTGGGCCAGTGTGTGGGCCAGTGTGTGAGTCAGTGTGTGGGCCACTAATGTGGGCCAGTGTGTGGGCCGGTGTGTGGGCCGGTGTGTAGGCCAGTATGTGGGCCAGTCTGTGGGCCGGTGTGTGGGCCAGTGTGTGAGTCGGTGTGTGGGCCACTAATGTGGGCCAGTGTGTGGGCCGGTGTGTGGGCCAGTGTGTGGGCCAGTATGTGGGCCGGTGTGTGGGCCGTTGTGTGGGCCAGTATGTGGGCCAGTGTGTGGGCCGGTGTGGGCCAGTGTGTGGGCCAGTATGTGGGCCAGTGTGTGGGCCAGTGTGTGGGCCACTAACGTGGGCCGGTGTGTGGGCCGGTGTGTGGGCCGGTGTAGTGTGTGGGCCAGTGTGTGGGCCGTATGTGGGCCGGTGTGTGGGCCATTATGTGGGCCGGTGTGTGGGCCGGCAATAAATCAATAAACAAGTTGCATAAACTAAATCAGATAAAAAATTATCACAGTTCTGGTTTGCCTTAAGATGCAGTTTAAGATGGGTCTTGAACATGGAGTATGTAGGGCACTTTCTAATCACAACTGGTAGGCTATTCCAGTAGTTACCACTTTTAACAGAGAACACAGTTTTTGCAATGGTAGTATACCGAAAAAAGGCACCTTACAGTCCCCTCTACTGATGGCCCTGGTGGTAATGCCAGTGTCTGCTTTCTGTTGGATGAACTCATTCAATGGGGGAGGGGCAAGTCCATGCAGAACCTTGTACATGAAGCAAGTATATTTGAAAACTTGGAAATTCTCGAAACTTAGCATGTTATGTTTTTCTAAAACATTACAGTGATGAAATGAAATTGGTTTCCTATCAAATACTTTTATGGCTTTTTTGTAGAGTAATTCTATTGGTGTAAGAGTAGTGACATATGAAAGCGACCAGTTGATAAAACAGTACTCGATGTGTGATAAAATCATTGAATGCAGAAACATCCTTGCAGCATTAACTGGCAGGCAGGGCCTGATCTGCGTGAAGTTTTCGATGTTAAACTTGACTGTGTTTGTCACTTTCTTCACATGACTTTTTGAAGGTCAATGTAGAGTCCAATGTGACCCCAAGATACTTGAATTAATGTACAATGTCCAGCTCCGCCTCTCCCAGAAACACATTAGAGTGAGTGACCTCTACTGGTGACTTTGTGAACATCATACTGTTAAGTGAAAGACATGCTTTTGTTAGCCAGTCTTGAATGAGACATGAGACATCAGTGAATGAGATTCACGTTTCCTCCCAACCGCGAGTAGGCCTAGAGGCGCAGAAATGGAGAATGCAAAAAAAGAAAGGGTGGAGCTGAAAAAGCTAGAATTAAAAAACTAAAATTGCTAGTAAAAGACGCAGAACAATGTTCTAAAATTACAGACATGTTTAGTAGAGGAAGGGCTGGCGTTATAGTAGCTGCTGCTGCTAATGATGATGAAGTTCAAGTGGAAGGAACCAACAGTAACATGACAGGTGCGTGCAGTAGCCTAGTGCATATTCTACTGTTGGTATCTGCCGGTTAATGAGGGCTAGCTAGCCTATACTAGCTCTTGCAGTGATTTCAGTCATTCTATTACAAGACAATGTGCTTTCCGTATTCCTGATTCCTTACAGCACGTGGACTTAAATAGTCGTTACTCATGACGTTTTTTCTCTGACTAAAAGTTTAGTTAGCAATGTTAGGACTAGTGCCCACCACAGCATCAGAAGCTAAAGTGCTAACCTAGAGAGCCAATCAGAACCTAGGACGGGCTGCAAATTAATCGGCTACTAATATTCAATAGTAAATACTCAAATAAAATACTATTATGTTCCCTTCCAAATTTTCATGTTGATATAATATTGGTAATCTAATTGATTGAATTGATTAGTTGCCATTTTACATGCTTAAATAAGATGTACCTTAGAATTCCCAACTGTTAGCCATGTTCTCGATCTGTATATGATTAGTCTCATCTACATGTTTGTAAATAACCACAGCTAACTAGCTTAAGCTAACAACTAGGTCAACTACTACCCCGTAGTTAAACAAATGTGATTGCATATAACAGCTAACTGCTACAGCTAAGTTGGTAGTTAGCCTATTCCATTCATGTTGAATGTATTTATGAAGGTTGTTGATGGTGGTTGGCGCTGATTAGCAGACATGATTCTGTCAGTCTGCCACAGGGCAGCTGTGTTTGCTGATGCTGCTCACGACCACCGTGTGTGAGTGCGTGTGAGTGTGAATGCTTGATGGTTTCTGTGAAGCGCTTTGTGGAACAATGCTGATACAGTTAAGAATGAGTAATTCGCTTTTGGTTTTTAAGAAAATGGTTTGTAAAGCTATTTTTGAAAACTACAAGGGTCAATAATACTGTTCTTTTCTTTTAGAATACTGTTTTGGTGTCTTAATTTTTTTAATTTTTGTTAAGAATATAGGACAGGCATATATAAGCATTATGCTTCAGTCTGTACCTTTTCAGTCACTGTAAAATCAAATATTGTTAAATGATGGTGTATATTGTATTGTGTGAGATGATGACTGAATAAACTACTACTACTACTACTACTACTACTACTTTGGGTGTTTTCAAAAGGCTGAAAAACGCTGTATGAATTCAAGCCATTATTATTGATTGCTGATGTTCTTCTTATGCAGTTGACTCTGAGGAAAGAGAGAGCGCCCAGTCCAGCACAACTGACCCTGAGGGGAGAGAGAGCGCCCAGTCCAGCACAGCTGACCCTGAGGGGAGAGAGAGAGCCCAGTCCAGACAGACACACAGAGAGAGAGACAGAGAGAGAGACACAGAGAGAGAGAGACAGAGAGAGACACACAGAGAGAGGGAATGACACAGAGAGAGAGACACACACACACAGAGACACATACACAGAGAGAGAGAGAGAGAGAGAGAGAGAGAGAGAGAGAGAGAGAGAGAGAGAGAGAGAGAGAGAGAGAGAGAGAGAGAGAGAGAGAGAAAACAGGCTCTTGGAATGGGTGTCTGGGAGGAAGTGGGGGTTCTTTCGATGTTGATTAAACGGCAAGCAACTAATGTCATGAGTGCCAAATTAAAGGACAATAAATCCAATCTAACTGAAATTGTGTAGCACAGACCTTTCTATTAGGGATGCTCGATATTGGCTTTTTTATCGATACCGATATACCGATATTGTCCAACTCTTAATTTCCGATACCGATATCAACCGATATCAACCGATACCGATATATGCAGGGTTTCCCGCCCCAAAAAATGGAATAATTTCAGGTAATTAACATTACATATCTCTTGTTGTGGAATTAACACAACATTATGCATACTTTTGACAATAAATAAAATCAGAATTTGTTCTTACTTGCTTGCCTGGGTAAATAAAGGTTATAGAAATGTTTAAAACCGATACCGATATTTTCCGATATCACATTTTAATGCCGATATCGGCCGATAATATCGGTAGGCAGATAATATCGGACATCCCTACTTTCTATGGATCAAAACCTCAATATTATTATGGTGTAGTTAATACTTCATGTATCCTTAATCCCTAGGCTAATGAGGCACTAAGATGTTAGTAAAAAAAAAAACATATGCCAATGACAGGAAGTAACGGTATATGTATGTGTGTGTCTGTGTGTGTGTGTGTGTGCACTGTGCATGAGTGCACATCTAGGGGCGGTGTGTAGATTTGGTCTCCCTGATTTTGACTCCTTAGCCACAGCCTTGGGTTGTTTAATAGTGGACAAGTGTTTCATAACGGCCGTTGTGTGGGCCGGTTTCGGGGCCGGTGCGTGGGCCGGTGCGTGGGCCGGTGTGTGGGCTGGTGCGTCTGAATGTCCCGGGCTGAATTTGTGTCCCAGTCCGCCACTGGTGGCGGCATACATGTGACATATATATATTGTGGCAGATATCATCCCCCATCCCATGGCTACGTGAAGGATGGGAGATACTACTGCCACGGGAGGAGAGGAAGTAATTAGGCAGCTAATTAGGACTGATAGAACACACCTGTGCACCATTAGATCACCTACATCCCACATGCACACACACCAGACACACATACCATAAAACACTAGGACAGATAGAGTTTAGTTGAGAGGAGGTGAGGTAGGAGCGAAGTACTGAGAGAGAGAGAGAGAGAGAGAGATTGTTGTTGACAGAGTTTTGTGAGGTGAGAGGTAGTGGGAGGAGAGGTGACGGCGAGAAGGTGTTCATTGTGTACTGGACCCTAGACTGGCTGAGAAACCCCCTTGTGTTTCCTGGACCGGAAGACAACTCTGAGTACAACTCTGAGTATTGAACAATCCCTTTTTTGTACGAGCCTGTTTTTGACCTTGGACTGTATAACGACCATTCTAATTGCCACATTCAATAAATATTCTTTATTGATTGAAATTGTCAGTTGTTTGTTTTTTATTTCTACAGTAGATTCTAAGTAGATCTAATCGAATCTACTGTAGTTTTGGAGTATGGAGGATATAGCAAATAGGAGTCACAGAGTCAAATAAACACATAGTGAAAGGTCTGATTTCCGATGCATTGTTCATCTGCTATCAGTAAATTGGCATCATTGGTCCTCCATAAGGCCTGGTCAGAGTTCCCTTTCATAGTTTATGTGGGAGTTAATGTATCAGGCGTTAGACAAATGCAAATAGCTCTCTCTCTCCCTCCCTGGATTGGCTATGGAGATACATCCAAATAAAAAGTATGACAGCTGCTGGCAAACAATCAACTTAAAGGTGCACTGTGCAGTTTGGGGAAAGACGTGATGTAATTTACGTTTGTCCACAGCGTTGCACAGTGTTGTTCTTCTGGTCAGAGGCAGCCGGCTGTAATGTGGATGTCTTCTAGCCATTAATACTGTCCTAACCATATGTTTTCTTTTAGTTTTTTTTAACTTGTCACTTATTGTTCGCACAAGGGGGAGCCTCCGAGGACAGTATGCATTCGGTAGCGTCTGTGTGGGTGTCTGTGTGGGTGTGTGAGTCACTATTTCCTTATTGTTTTTTTTGGGGGGTTTTCTGGGCAGTCCAGAGGAGAGAGAGAGGAAGTATGGGAGATAGAGGGGGAAGTCGAACCTGGGCCACCCTGGCGCCCCAAGTCACTATTTTCTTAGCAACCTGAGCACTGCAGTAAGCGGATTTCACCATTGACGTGGTGACGTCATAACCAGCTAGTGTTTCGGTCACTCAGTTGCATTTTTGAGAAATCACTTGCAACTTCTGTCACTCCTGTGACAAAATGGCAACCAATGTAATCAAAAAAGTCAACCAACGAACAAGATTCTTGTACCGGATCTCCTCTCTGGTAAACAAGAATACCCTGAAGACTTTAACAGGAGCACTCATTCAAGGGTACTACGACTATGCTTGCACCTCATGGTACCAAAGCACCTCAAAGGCACTAAAAACAAGATTACAAACATCACAAAACAAACTGGTCAGACTACTGCTTGACCTTACTCCTAAAACCCACCTCACCCCTGCCCATTTTGACAACCTAGGATGGCTAAGAGTAGACGACAGAGTACAGCAACTTGCAATGGGCCTGGTCTACAAGATACACTACACCACTAAGGTACCCATGTACATGTCGAAATACTTCCCAAAGGTCAGTGAATACCACGACCATAACACCAGAGGGAGTTCCACAAATCATGTTCAACCCAGATTTGGCTCAAACAAGGGACTAAACACGTTTTGCAATTATGCCACAACAATGTGGAATGCCCTACTCACAGCCGTAAAATAATGTGAATCCCTACCCACCTTAAGAACCGCTCTAAAAGAGCACCTACAGGAGGCCGCCATTCGAAACTCACCCCGGTAAATGTTAGTACTGATACATTTGTGACATAAGCGGTATTCAAATATACAGTACTGTTACCCCTAGATCCTGACAGAGTATATACATATGATGGGGAGGGGATTTGTGTTCATTGTGCTGCTTTTATAAAGCCTCAAATGATGGCTTACAATATTTCATGAAAGCAAAGTGTTTCGTTTGTCTGAGATTTAAAAAGGTCCAATCCACTTTATTTATAGAGCACATTTAAAAACAACAAAGTTGAACAAAGTGCTGTACAATAAAAAAAAAATTATAAAAAATGTAACATATATTTTTTAATCTCGAAGCTTCGAATTCAAATCGAATCTCGGCCCCGAAGCTTCGAATGCCAAAAATAATTCAAAGGTCAGCCCTAGTGCTAAAGGCACATCAATCTCAATGAAAACCACAAACTGCATGAAAGCACTTGTGACTCATACACATCCTGAAAAGGCCACAACAGACGATATAAAACGTACAGTATGTGTACATGCCATACGTCCTTCATTCATTGGGGGGAAATATTTATGACCCATTATAGCATGCTGCAAGCATATGTGCTCTAATGAGCACACATTCAACTTGTTTTTCTGGCCCAGGGGCTGCACTTAAAAATTTGCCGGCTGGCTAAAACTGGCACATTTATAGGCTGATCCCTGCAAATACATAAGTAAATACTGAACACCACTTCCTTCCCCTCAACCACACAACTGTAATACAAGCTGCCGCTGCTAGATTCAATTGTTGATAAAGAAATGCTGCTGATGCATGATTGGTTACTGCTTGTACCTGGAATGTTAAACGCTGTCACCTAGCCGACTGACACCTTCGTTGTTGACACCTCGGCCAGCGGGCTGCAGCACAAGACACACAATAGCCAGCAGCCTGCGCACATATATTATATATACATTTCAAAATTTCCAGCATAATATTCTGGGTAGGCATAGCCCCCCCCTGGCCTTATAGACCCGCCGCCTATGGCTGCCGTGTGTGTGTGTGTGTGTGTGTGTGTGTGTGTGTGTGTGTGTGTGTGTGTGTGTGTGTGTGTGTGTGTGTGTGTGTGTGTGTGTGTGTGTGACTGTGTGTGTGTGTGTGTGTGTGTGTGTGTGTGTGTGTGTGTGTGTGTGTGTGTGTGCGTGCGTGCGTGCGTGCGTGTGTGTGTAAATTATTATATTTTTTTAATAAATATCCTCAAACTAAATCCTCAATTTGAATAAAGTGATTAATCTGATTAAATTAGTATTTTTTTTATTAAATCAACTTTCTTTAATGAATATAACTCAGCAGTTTTTTTATACTATAATATTAGTGTAGCCTAATCTTTATCTGCAACTGTGAAGAAAAACCCCATTGGTTTAAACAGAATGAATAGACACATAAAAAAATTAAAATAAAAGAAATCCTTTTTTTTAATAAAAAATATAAAATTCTAATGTTGATTTAGAATTCGAATGCCAACATAACAAACAGCCGTTCTAACGTTCGGGAAGTTTCTCAAGTTTCTTTAATAGTTGTCATACAGAATACTGTCGTACAGAATACTTTTATACAAAATGCTTCTTACTGTTACGCTCCAGAGACTGTGCTAGACAAGATAAGTATGAAATAAAATAGTATAGCATGTAAAATAGAAGTAAAAGTAGAGGTCACAGTGTTCAGTATAGACATATGTACAATGTTCGATGCAGAATAGAAGTAACTGAGTTACCATACAATATACAATATACTATGCAATGTACTAATATACAATACTATATAGTGCAGAGCAGAAATGGGATGAGGTACAATTTAGGTACAATTTACAGTAAGGTGTACAAGTTGTAGTGCAAATCCTTTACCAATAAATATAAAGTGTAAAGTGTGTTTAGGTGATCTAAAGTGTGGAGAGTGGGTGCTGCAGTGTGTTGTTTGTTTAAGTGAGTGTGTGCGTGTGGGTGTGTGTGCTGTGTGCATTTGATGGTTGTTGCATAGTGTTTATTGTTCGTTGAGCAGCCTGATGGCCTGGGGATAGAAGCTTCTTCTGAGTCTTTCTGTGCTCGCCTTAAGACTCCGGTATCGCTTGCCTGACCGCAGCAGTTCAAAGAGGCAGTTGTTCGGGTGGCTGGAGTCCTTGATGATTCTCTTAGCCTTCCCCCTGCACCGCTTGTTGTAAATGTTCTGGAGGGTGGGAAGCCCCCCTCCAATTGTGCGTTCGGCTGAACGTGTCACTCTTTGTAGTCTGCTACGGTCTTGTGCAGTGCTATTCATCTAAAGTGCTAATTAGATGTATGTGCAGAGTTGTAATATGAATAATTATGTAGTATACATAAAGTATGGTAGTAAGTAAGTAGTCATACTGGCCAGCTACTATTAGGTAAGGGATATGTACAGAATCATATACTGTAGATCAGTGGCGTCGTTAGCCCTGGGCTTCCGGGGCATTAGCCCCGGATGTTTCTCTCCTAGCCCCGGATCTAAAAAAAAAATAAAAAATACGTTTTTTTCTTTTTTTCTTTTTTTTATGTCAGCATCCCCATTGTCTGTGCTGAATGTTTGTTAGTGTTTGGTATTTTTTGTTCGTTTTTAGTACTTTTAAACATCCATTTTTAGTAAGTAGTTTTCATTTGATCCTATAATTTTTTCATTCACCGATTTGTGGACTTTTTTTTTTAGTGTCCTGAAAGGCGCCTTATAAATCAAATGCATTATTATTATTATTATTATTATTATTATTATTATTATTATTATTATTATTATTATTATTATTATTATTATTATTATTATTATTATTATTATTATTATTATTATTATCATCATCATCCAGGAGGGAAAAGACACTTTGGATAGTAGGGACTGCATCTCTGCCTGTCCTGACCAGGAAACACTTTGCAACTGTGATCTCCTCTGGCAATAGTTGGATATTGTAATGTGTGGCGAGGGGTTGCAGCAATTCCACTGAGAGAAACTGGTCTGAGGCTGGATAACATGCCTGTATGCCTCTCATAAGTTGTTATCCAACTCATGAGAACCTGCTCTCAAGCTCTTGCAGCATTCTGTCGACGACTGGATAGAACAGTCTCTGTCTCAGCTGATCTCCTGAGCTGAGGTCTGAGCTTGTGCCACAAGATGACTCAACTACATACTCGTCCATCCTTTTCTGCTTACTCCTTTGGCTGGTAGTATGTTCCTCAATCCAAAGGCCATTACATATGGCCTTTGTCCTGTCATACATGTCCACTGCCATCTCTGAGGTGCGATAACCTTTGAGTGTGTCCTGCACTGTGCTTTTAAATAGTACAGATATTGAAGACAGGGAGCGAAATTAACTTTTTGACTCACCGGCCAGTGGCGGGTAGATGGGAAGAGTCTACCCGCCAAGCATATTTCTTACCTGCCAAACATTTTTTGATTAAAAAAAAAATATATATATATTTTATATAATTTTTTTTTAAATAAAATATATATTATATAATCATACTTGTAGTTGTATTATCTGCGAGACATCGCCACCACGCAATAAGTCAAAATGCTTGCTATCTGCAAACAGCTCCACTGTCTGTGTGTATACTTGAGTAGCCTCCAGCTCCAGCAAGGATTCTCCGGCCCTGCAGCTAGACCCTATATTCAGCTAGACCCTACATTCAGCATGCAAGGATTCTCCGGCGATGCAGCTGGACCTATTTATAACGTTACCGTTCTTTTGTCAAATCACATTCAACATGCCCTCAGCTAGAATACGCATTCAATCAATGTTATAAGACATTGATATCAGGCGCTATCTGTAGCTACTGCTAGCCCGGTAGATAACGTTAAGACAATTTAGTTTACTGGGACAGATGGATCAACGTGAGCTAGCTAAGCTAGCTAACGAGGGACCGGAGGTATTATGCACTCGAGTAGACTATTGCTGGAGCATTTGTTGATATCAGCAGCTATCAGTAGCTAGCCAGCTAGATACCGTTAGACAATGCCTCGTCATGTATTAAACTAAAAGTGAATAGTTGACTGGGTCATTGTAACGTTAGCTCTTGGAGGTCCGATATAGACTAGAGCAGATGGAAGTAAACAAGCCAAATGATAGCTTCCGATTGGTCATTTGCTTTTTTTCTCATGAAACCAGTTACGTCACTCTACTGTGATTGGACCGTTGACTTGAGTGCGATGTGGGACTTGTAGTTTTTTAACGATCTCGCGGCGGAGAAAAAAAAGACGAGCGGCTATAATCTGTACTCGCACAAGAGTATCGTTATGAAGTTATGAACTACACGTCTACACGCCACACGGCGGGCAGCCCTCTAAGTGTCATGCGCCAAAGGTAAAAACAGCCCGCCCCTGGCGGGCGGCGGGCTTTAGTTTCGGTCCCTGATTGAAGATGTGCACTTTAACGCAGCAGCACCTGGAGCCATCCATACCCATGTCCAGTGTCCTATAATAAGCTTTAATCTAACCCTGGTTCATTTCCTCGGATAGTCCGGTTGGTTTGGGGTGGTGTGAAAGCTCATTCACTCTTGATGAGATGTGAATGCAAAGCGGACCAAAGGCAGGAAAAGACCCAAAAATCTAATATTTGTTTTATGAGAAGACTGAAACATATGTATATAATGAAACACACAATACAGTTTTTTTTCGATTGCCTAAGCAATAGCATGATTTTGAAAACGGGGCCCGGTGTTTCAAAACACACAATTAGCACAACCACACACACAATTATCAGAACACATCAGATCCTTTGCTAAATTAAACACTTGTCAAAATACACTAATTTATAAAAACTACATTTTGTTACCATATGAAACACACGTTTCATATGACTTAATTCTGTTTGAACCAGTTACACACACTGCTGTGCTTAACCTAAAACACATTTAGCAATTCTACTTCTCAGTGATTAGAGTACTGTAAGTGAAGTACGCAGAGAATGTGCAAATATACAATAAATTCACCAAACACTACACAAGACCAATGCTGTGATGAAAATATAATTTATATATACCCAAATAAATGATGCAGACTGATGAAAAAAATAACATTTTCTCTCCATATACCCAAATCAATGATGCAGACTGATGAAAATATAAATGTTCTCTCCATATAACCAAATCAGTCAACATTTCAACATGGAGAATCACAACAATACATGTCCCAGTTTTCATGCTACTATGTGCATAACACTGTAAGCTCAGCAAATATCAGACAAACATAAAATACTGTATCCAGTACAGGTTAAAATTACAGTAAAACAATTTTTTTTTTGAAAAAATTTAAACAGAAAATACTAGACATTATCTCTTTGCCTAGCTGGATCTGGCAAGATAATTTTTTGTTGTGATTCTCCATGTTGACTGATTTGGGAAAATGGGAGAAAATGTATATTTTCATCAGTCTGCATCATTGGTTGTCTTGTGTAGTGTTTGGTGGTGAATGTATTGTATATTTTCACATTCTCTGTGTACAGTACTTCACTCTCCTTCCATTTTGGTTGAAGACAGGTGATCTCACCTGCTGCATTTTTATAGTGCTTAAACCTGATTGGTGTATCTACAATTAAGCAATGGTGTGTTTGTGCATCTGATGGCTGCAGTTTAACCAATTGGCTCATATGTGTGGTAATTTGACATTCTGTGTCTAATGTAATGCAAGTGTGTTTAGTGTTTTGCAAATCACTGTGTGTATTGTTTTGCAAAAAGTGTGAGGCTGACATTGTAGGGGTGCAAATCTGGGCCTATATTTTGCTCCTTGAGTGTAAGGTTTTGATAATTGTGTAATACTTTTGATTTGAGTGTTTATGCAATTGAAGAAAACTGTAAAGACTAGAGATGAACTGTTTATTTCTTTTGTACATAGGCTGTGCATATGTTTGTTTGTTTGTTTGTTTATTTGCTTATGTGTATGATTCTTAACTGTGTTTTTTTTTGCTATGATAATTGGTAATGAAATATCAAAATAATGTTCAATAAGATGTACTTGTGTTTAATAAGTTGTTTTATTCAGAAGTTAACACAAATACATAATATTACCAGTACAGTACAGTATCTAGCACACTCTCAGGAGCAAAACAGAAAGAATCATTTCAAACTTGAACTATGTGACATGGCTTGAATCAACTGCTCCAGTGGAGTTGCTCAGTGGCCAATGGTGTCAACTGTGGTTGTACTGGGCAGCTCCCAGGTGTGAATGGAAAAGAACATCTGTGCTCAGCGAACCTACCCTGGGTAAATAAAGGTAGAAAAAAAAATGTAAAAAAAAAAAAAAAAAAAATCTTTAAGATTAATGCGTTAATTATATTATCGCGCGATACTAGTATAGCGTTAACGCAGCGCGTTAACGGCCCAGCTCTAATATATATATATATATATATATATATATATATATGTATATATATGTGTATATATGTATATTTGTACTCCTGTTGGGGCTTCTTGGACCAGATCAATGTTTTATCTGGCTAAATAAAGGTTAAATAAATAAATAAGAAACTGATGATTTGGTCCTGTTAACTTTGAAATTTCTATGGGGACTGCCCAGATCCCTCTCATGGACCTGGACCTCACTTTGAGAACCTCTAATGATTCTAGTTATTCAGTATTCATCTCTGAAGCCCCCAATGTTTTCTAACCCTAAAAACGCCCCTGCTGTAGATTAGGGATGCCCCGATCGGTCGGCCAGCGATCGGTATCGGCCGGTATTCAGTATAAATATTGCGATTGGGGAATTCCGATAATGCTTTCTAGTCGGCGATTGCGAAAGCCGATCGATGATGCGCGCGAAAAACATGATCCAATTCTCAGCGGAGTTGGAATCTCGCTGTCTTCTCTCCTACTACTCACACACCAGTCTTTCCGCCCCGCCAACGGGACCCCCCGCCCCTCTTGAAAAAACTAGAATAATAAAAAAATATATATATAAAGAAAAAATAATAATAATAATTTTAAAGTTTGCTTTAATCACAGTAACGTTGGCGAGCTAGCTAAATTATACATAAATCGGCTTTCATATAAATCAATCTTCACTAACACTTTAAAACCGTGGCACAGCACGGTCTACGGAGACGCAGAAAAAATCTACCAAATCCATTCCGAGACAACTCCGAGACTGACTAGCGTCGCGCGTAACAAGTCTCAGTCTCTCTCTCTCTCCTTCAAGTAACCAAACGTTACACTATAAAAACTGGATAGTTCATATAAGCCATTCTCCCTTTCTGTGTGTGTGCGTGTGTGCCCGTCCCAACTCTGGTCTTTGGAAAGTTTGATAGTATTTACTGAGGATGGCCAGATAATGTTAATATTTAAACTTACAAAATTATTATACAATTGTTAATATTTATTTACCTAATTTATGTGCAATCGTTTCATTTCAGCTCAGTGTAGAGAAATGCATTACTGCGCACGTTTATAACAACACTGTTGACACCACGTATGACACGCGCGCCCGACAACATTAGTAGTTTTGGGGGGCCTACCACCCCCCCTGAAAAAATTCCTAGGGGAAACGCATTGCCCCTCCCCTCCCCCTCACAGACCCGTCTTGTCAACAAATCCTTTCATTCGCTCCGAAAATGGCAAGAGTCCTAGCCTCCACAACTTGTCGGACCAGCTCCTCTTTCAACATCACTGAAGCATTAAACAAAATGTTCCAGTAAACTATTCACTTTAGTTTAATACATGAGGCGTTGTCTAACGTTATCTAGCTTGTTAGCTACTGATAGCTCATAATATCAACATCAGTGATAACATCATTGGCATTCGTTTTTGCAGCTGTTGGCTAGCGTTGGCTAATTAGCTATCGTTCTTCTGTTGGCTAACGTTAGCTACCTAGCTACTGTTTAAACAAAATGGCCCAGTAAACTATTCACTTTAGTTTAATACATGAGGCGTTGTCTAACGTTATCTAGCTGGCTAGCTACTGATAGCTCATAATATCAACGTCAGTGATAACATCATTGGCATTCGTTTTTGCAGCTGTTGGCTAGCGTTTGCTAACTAGCTACCATTCTTCGTTGGCTATTTAGCTACCTAGCTACTGTTTAAACAAAATGGCCCTGTAAACTATTCACTTTAGTTTAATACATGAAGCGTTGTCTAACGTTATCTAGTAGCTACTGATAGCTCATGATATCAACGTCTGATAACATCATTGGCATTCGTTTTTGCAGCTGTTGGCTAGCGTTGGCTAACTAGCTATCATTCTTCATAGCTGTAACTGAACGCCAATGATGCTAGCCTTATGAGATCTTATGAGTTTCAGTTCATAGGAAAATACTTTGACTATAATGGTCAGAAGTAAATTAACTTAGATGCTGTTATGCTTAACACCCAGTACTATTCACTTTACTTAATTTCTAAGATTAGATTAGATAATTTAGTCCGGACTTTGAGAATGCCTGTATTAGACCTACGGTATAATACTGCCAGCTGCTATAACAAAACCAAAAACGATCGGTATCTGCATTGTATCTGCCTATATGGCTCATAGACGATCTGTGGTCGGTATTGGTGGCAAAAAACATGATCGGGGCATCCCTACTGTAGATACATATACTGTATGTAAATGAGTTATGTACAGACAGATGAATATATATATATATATATACGGTAAGAATAAACAGTATATACATTAAGTACATGCTACGATACAGAATTGTACAGATGTGCTTATTATATCTCAGGAGTAACGACTAATTGAGTAACTTTCTATGCACATAACTGCATTTGTGATGGAGCTTTGACAGCTACATGGGTGGTACACTGTATATATAGGGTTATATAGGGTTATCGGGGTGCACTGTACCACTGGTACAGTAACAGTCTATTGCTCGATCCATCTCCAATATCACGATGGACCGTGCCGGTGGCCAAAGACCCGAGGGTGGAGACTGACTTGAATGTGCATGGGGATGGCATTTGTGCGTTTTGTTCCACGCTCCAATTTCGGTCTCAAATTGTGGTACAAATGAAGGAGGTGTCTCGGGTATAGCGGACTCTAGTTAATATTATGTTCTCTCTGCAATTAGACTGCCCCTCATTCATTCATTCATTCCTATCTGCTATCTCTGAAAACAGTTCCCCACGAGCGCAGTCAGTGCACCCCGATAACCCTATATATAAACCATGCTGCATTCATTCGGAAAGAAAGACCTATTCCAAATGCTATATTTATAGGGTTTGACAATAATTACACTACTGTCGCTATTTTACAATGAACTATAATGAATTACGGGTCATCATACAGAACATGCCAGTGTTGAAACTAATGCACGGAAGCTTATTTCTGCGTTGCAATATTCATATTCTACCACCGGGCGCCAGGTACGCAGGGTCGGAGCTGTGCATGAATATACGCACAAAGTCAAGCACACGTTCAAATTGATAAGTCCCACACTTTGCTTAGAAATGATCGTACGCACGGGTTAAGCACATATCTGTGCGTACGCACCATTGATAAATGAGGGCCCTGGTCAACTAAAAACAAACCTACAAATGAATTGGTTGAAAGGGGTCACCTGGTGGGGTGGTTTTGGACATTTACATTTTACATTTAGTAATTTAGCTGACGCGTTTATCCAAAGTGACCATTCTGGCAGCTAAGGGTACGTCCAATGTAGAGTTTCTTCCCCCTCAAATGTGGTCAATGACGTGACGCCTATTTTTTCTGTCCCACTGAATTTCTTACCTTAAAAAAAACATTAAAATTCATAAAAAGATTACATGTATCTCTAATACCTTCCCCATATACAGACCCACTCTAACTCCTCCAAACATTTGAGTTATTGGTAATTTTTCTGCTATCTGAAGTGTCAAATGTCCATGTGGGGCAGTGGAGGTTTCTCTATGACAACACGTGAAACACAAATTCACTCATAATTCATAATTATTATTAATTTACATATATATATACATTTATTTTATTTATATATAAAAAAAATATTTTTTTAATTATTATTATTTTATATTTTTTTATTAGAAAAGTTTTCCTCTGTAAAAAAAATGCCAGTGAATTTTTTCTTTTAAAAAAATGGCCAAAATTGACAGCTCTGAGCAGGCCTGCACTGCAGTAATGACTGCAGTAATTATTCGTGAAGAAAACTTCACAGGTGTGACCCAATGTTATATAAATAATAAATAACAGCCAATCGAAATAGGCTATTAACTTCGTCTAAGCACGGTCTGTGCAGTTAAACTCTTGCCATTGAATGGAGGATTGAATGATTGACAGCCCTTGCCATCCAATACATGGAGGTTGAATATGATTGGCAGCCTTGCAAATCCAATCAGAGATTGCTGCATTGCAAAGTCAAAACGGGTCCATCTGCAGGTTAGGTTTAGCTCTGGCCAATCTCAAGTTTCTCAAGTTTCTTTATTAGTTGTCATACAGAAGTACAGAATACTTTTATACAAAATGTAACAGAAATAAGCATTTTGTATAAAAGTATTCTGTACTTCTGTATGACAACTAATAAAGAAACTTGAGAAACTTGAGATTGGCCAGAGCTAAACCTAACCTCCGACCCTGCAGATGGACCCATTTTGACCGTTTGAAAGAGCAAGGAAGTAGTTTAGTTGTTGTTTAGTAGAAGTAAGCTGTACAGCTATAACAAGTAAAGTCAGGCTAAATTAAACTTTGCGCCAACATTAGGACCGAAGTATAAACCAGCAACTGAGCAACATGAAGAAGTGGACTTATGCATCTGGATCAGAAAAAACGTTGTGGATGAAAAAGTAAGTAGGCTAGTGTTTGTAAAAGCTTGTATGCTAACAGTAGCTAGCTAGCTTAGCCTACATCACAATGATAATCACCAAGCTAACTTACTGTACACACTGTAGGGCTGGGCAATTAATCAAAACAGAATCGCGATATCGATTCATAGACCTATGCAATCTCATTTCTAAGTTATGACTATTTTTTTTTATTAATTTTTTTTTTTTTTTTTATCTGGGTTGAACATGATTTGTGGAACTCCCTCTGGTGTTGTGGTCGTGGTATTCACTGACCTTTGGGAAGTATTCCGACATGCACATGGGTATCTTAGTGGTGTAGTGTATCTTGTAGACCAGGCCCATTGCAAGTTGCTGTACTCTGTCGTCTACTCTAAGCCATCCTAGGTTGTCAAAGTGGGCAGGGGTGAGGTGGGTTTTAGGAGTAAGGTCAAGCAGTAGTCTGACCAGTTTGTTTTGTGATGTTTGTAATCTTGTTTTAGTGCCTTTGAGGTGCTTTGGTACCATGAGGTGCAAGCATAGTCGTAGTACCCTTGAATGAGTGCTCCTGTTAGAGTCTTCAAGGTATTCTTGTTTACCAGAGAGGAGATCCGGTACAGGAATCTAGTTTGTTGGTTGACTTAGTTTTATTACATTGGATCCCATTTTGTCACAGGAATGATTTGCCTCTATAGGATGGAACCCAGGTAGGGAATTTCATCTTTCCTTTTAAGATAAGATAAGATATTCCTTTATTGATCCCCTTGGGGAAATTCAGGCACCATAGCAGCATGGGGGAAGGGGGGGGGGTACAGGTAGTGAAAACAACACAAGCAGTGTAAACAAATAGGTCAATATAATTTACTATCTAACTAACTGAAATATATTTTCACAGTGTCACATAAGGTGCAGTATGCATAAGGTAGTGTTATAATTTACTATCTAACTAACTGAAATATACATTATTCATTATTCACAGTATCACAGTATCCACATAAGGTGCAGTATGCCTAAGGTAGTGTAAGTTGTCCTCCTTGGGTTCCTATAAGTCCCAGGTCGATGTCTGGCAGCAGTTGCTGCCCACTGTTGTGGAGCCTGATGGCCACTGGTATGAAGGACTGTCCGAGGCGGTTAGTTGAGTGTCGGGGGGGTATGAGTCTGTGGCTTCCTTGTCACCTTCACCTAATATGTTTTGATCTGGTCAGGTGCGCTGTCACCTAAAATGTTTTGATCTGATCAGGTGCACTGTCACCTAAAATGTTTTGATCTGATCAGGTGCGCTGTCACTTAATATGTTTTGATCTGGTCAGGTGGGCTGTCACCTAATATGATTTCATCTGGTCAGGTGCGCTGTCGCCTAATATGATTTCATCTGGTCAGGTGCGCTGTCACCTAATGTTAATATGTTTTCATCTGTGTCCACTGACCACTGACACACAGTGGGGGATGTTTTAAAAATATAATTTAATATATAATATAATATAATAATTTGTGCTTCACCAAAAAATTTGGTCAGCAGCCTCCACTGATGTGGGGCGACCGTCCAGCATTGACTTCTATTTGGACAACCGGCTTAAAATCACTTTCAATCTATTTAAATATTTCCCTTGCCCTATTTGGCATAATTTCAAACATGTTTTGCATTCATTGACAAAATTATGAAGCATTTGCACATATACTTCCATCATAATATACAAACGAATGTTGTCCACATATGTTAATTTTATGAAATATCATCTGGGGCGACCATCAAGAAAACACAATTGTGGGACTTTTATTTTGAAACCACCTCAAGGACAGGATGTTGCATCAGCCAGTCACATGTGAGGGACCCAGAGAAACAACTAGCAGGTTAGTAAGTCTCTTTCATATTGGCAAATAAATCTCTTTTTAACTGCTGTAATGTACTTGCCACCTTTGGATGTCTTGTGGGACGACCGCCCCAAAACTGTGAATAATAAGTTTTATCTGAAAATCTATATTTTGATGATGAATTTGATAGTGACATGTGGTAAGAGCTAGCTAGTTTGGTTTCTGTAGCTAATGGTTAGCCTGTAATATTTGACTGACCTTAAAAACATCATCTGGGCGACCGAGTATCATGTGGGGCGAGTGTTTTAGATGATAGATATATGTCCTGTAGTTTGTTTTAGCATAACTCTTTGTATACTTTAACATATATTTTTCATTCCTATTTAGGAATTAACGTTTCTTTTTGAGTATTGTACCATCTTATGAGAACATTTTTTAAACGGTATAGCATGACATTCCATTTAGGTAATTGTACATGTATTAGTCATGTTTAACTAGTTTAACCTATTTTCTAGATGGCACAAACAAGCAAACAGAAGACTGCTCACTACAGATGCAGACTATCTTGCCATGAAAAAAGAGAGAGGTAAAAAAAACGATAGGTAACATGCAGTATATCTTTCTCTGGTGTATTTCAAACTGTCATGTTAGTAGGATTAGGAATGACCTTTTCTGTAATATCTTGAACTTAAGTTTGTATGTAATTTAACCCACCAGAATTAGTATCACATTATACACTATTGTTTCAGCGAGAAGAAAACAACAGGGCAAGATTCCATGTGAAGTCAGATGAGCTATCGGAGAGGGAGAAGGCTGCATCCAGAGGTAACAGGGAGAAGGAAAAATATGGAAAAGGCGATGCTGGACCTGACACCACCATCCATGGAGAACACTCCACCAGTTCTGGCTGGTGTAGAAGTAGAGAAGAGCAGCAGGGCAAGCTGTGGTGGATCCCCTACCTCTAAATGAGGATTTGAATCACTAACATTTACTTTGATTCTACAGTAGGTTTAACATCCCTTGAAACCATAGGTTATATATCCAGCTCATGATCAACAGTGACATATTTCAACAATAAATGTTCAGTGGATTGCACTGTGCAACATCTCCATTATACTCTGACCAAAGTTTGTTTCGTGTTTGATATATCTTTGGGGAATGTTGACTGTAGGAGCCAAAGCTATATTGTATTGTATGAATGTTTATATGTTTATTTTTATAACCTTACATTGAAACGGCATTAGGAATATTGATTGGATTTAGATAAAGTCATTGAACCGTCTTATTTGTCATAATAGAACATTCTAGAACATTTGTGATGTCACAGTATGATGTCATGACCGAACGTTCTAGAACATCTGTGATGTCACAGATGTCATGATCGAACGTTCTGGAACATTTGTGATGTCACAGTATTGTCATGACCGAACGTTCTAGAATATTTCTGATGTCAGTAGTATGGCTGCGTTTACATGGACGGTTTATTCCCCTTTTCATTCGGAATTAACGTTCAATCCTATTTAAAGTTATCATGTAAACATCTGAAAATACTTAATTCCAAATGAAAATGGCCATTCCGAAATAAAATCCATTCCGATGTAAGTGGCCTGTTTATTCCGTTTATCATTCCGAATGAAAGCTTTTTCTGTCCATGTACCCAGCTTTTCACGCATTTTTCGGAATTAGTTCCTCCCGGTCTTTCTGCGCATGATCGCTCCCTTTTTAGCGCTTGCGCAATGCGCATAGGCTACACACAAGTTACATACAAAATGGCGGACAGGAGCAAGCGATGGACGAGGGCTGAAACAATTTATTTAATAGACGCTATGGAAGACTTAAAAATAATAGAACGATCAGATGGGAGAAAGTATAAAAATGCTGAACTACTTAGGACAGTTTCAGCCAAACATAGCCAAGTTGGCTATGCGAACAGAGACGTGCATCAGGTCCAAAATAAATGGAAACAGCTCATACAAGAGTACAACAAGGCAAAAGCCAAAAATAAAACCAGTGGTTCTGATCCCTCCAACTGGCCTTTTTTTGACGAGATGGACCGGGTGATGGGAGGAAGACCAATGGCCACCGCAGACGAACACGGTGTAGACTGTGACTTCGGGGAAGAACGGGAGACGGAGCCGGCGAACTATGAGTCAGGTTAGCCAACCGCATCTCTATTAGCTAGCTAGCTAACATTAGCTACTAATATTTCCGACTATTAGCATCTTGTTGATGTCTTTTGCCGTTGTAACGTTAGCAACCCACACACATTTTGGCATAAAAGTGTAACACTACGTTTAGAGATGGGTACCTTTCACATTTGAACCGATACCGGTACCGGTACCTGTGAATCGATACCGGTACCCAACGGTACCTTTTTTCGGTACTTTAGTCTCAAGAAATGTAATTAAAAAAAAAAATCCAAACTTCAAATAACTACAATTTCGACAGTTTTCGGCTTGTCATTGCTCCGACTGCTTTGTTGTTGAATCAAGTCAAATCCTAGGTAAGCATATATTGTGCGTGTGAACGTTGACACGAAAATTTTTTTAAAACAAATAAATAAAATAAACGTAAAAAGAAAATTAATAAAAAAAAAAAAAAATTCTCACTTGATTCGATACTCGGTAGTACCGACGTGTTTCGGTTCGGTACCTCAAAAGTACCGAATTCGGTACCCATCCCTAACTACGTTGCATGTTTACAATGGTTGAAGGCTGCTAGCTACTACTTTAGCTACATCTAATGTTACTACTACCACCACTGCAACTAGCCTAGCTAGTGTTACAGCTATTGTCATCATAGCCTACTAGCTAGTACTACTCACTTCCAATGTGTGTGTGTGTGTGTGTGTGTGTGTGTGTGTGTGTGTGTGTGTGTGTGTGTGTGTGTGTGTGTGTGTGTGTGTGTGTGTGTGTGTGTGTGTGTGTGTGTGTGTGTGTGTGTGTGTGTGTGTGTGTGTGTGTGTGTGTGTGTGTGTGTGTGTGTGTGTGTGTGTGTGTGTGAGCGAGAGAAATAGCTAGCTATGTATCTCTTGAGTTTTGGGAGATGGAGAGCCAGCCCGGATACAAAAAGATCCATTCCTTGTGTTTCAGATGATGTACATAACGTTAGCTCGGTGAGTTTGGAAGACTGCTCATCCAGTGACCAAACGGATGTGGAGAGACCTGGTTCATCCCTGGCTGGAGATGATGGAGATGTTGGTGATGCTGCGAGTGTTCCGGATGCTACCAACACTCGGCCTATAAGTATGTTTTAATCATTTTGAACAAATGGTGTGTGTGTGTGTGTGTGTGTGTGTGTGTGTGTGTGTGTGTGTGTGTGTGTGTGTGTGTGTGTGTGTGTGCGTGTGCATGGGTGGAAAGAAAAAGGGAAGTACTGTGCTGCTTACCTTGATCACAGCAGCTTGCTTAATTTAAAACCATAGGATTAGTATTTTTCTAATCTAGTTAAGTACTAACCTAGGATTAGATAGACTCTTATTCTACACTGTAATATATAAGAATGTACTGCCAACTGAGTAAAAGAAAATGCTTTGTATAGGAAAGAAGACGCCCAAAGCCAAATCTGGGTACCAGAAAACTCTGATCGAACGTTCTGGAACATTCGTGATGTCACCGTATGATGTCATAACCGAACATTAATAATTGAACTAAATGTAAAAAATATCAGTGTTTTGTTTTTTGGTGTGCTTCTTATTCTAGGTGTTCAGGGTGCCTGATTTGTTAAAACATGCACATGTACCTCAATTTGAAATGCCTGCAGTATGAGATAATATAAAAGGAACTAGGGATGGCACCAATCCGATACTCAGTATCGGTATTGGTCCGATACTGGCCAAATTCACAGGATTGGTTTTCCGAAAGCATGCCATCACGTGAACAGTAGTAGCGTGACAACAACGTTAGCATTAGCTAAACGTAAGTCAACTTGTTAGCAGCGCGCCGCGATCATGTCAGCTGTGTGGAGTTATTTTAAGCTCAAAGAAGAAAAAGGCAAAACAGCCTGTGGTGTTATGCTAATGTGTGTGCATTAATACGACACAGAGTACAGGCCACCGTACTGGGGTCACAGACAGGTACGCAGGGCAGAGTAGACTAAGAGCAGATAATAACGGACCTGTATGGTGGAGCTAACAGAATGAAGACACGCACAAACAAATACAGAGGACTCGCATGTATACTTGTGGAATAACACGACACAGCCGAGTGTAATATCTGCGACGCAAGTATTTCTAGGGTGGCAGCAACACTGGAAACTTCAACACCACACAACACTTGCAGATTAATCATGGAAAGGGAGTATGCCGAGTTCATATGTGCAACGAATGCCAAGAGGAAAAGTTGTCGCAGCAGCTAACATAAACCATTCAGAAGCGAGAGAAACTCCCTGCAGACAGTAACAAAGCAAAGCTGAAGAAAACAGAGAAAATAACCACATTTATTGTGCTGGACGACCAGCCCCTTTCTGTTGTTGAAAATGTAGGTTTCCGATGCTTAGCCTCACTTCATGTTGCCAAACCGTCATTATCTCTGACACGGCTATCTCAAATAAGTACAATGTTGTGTTTCTTTTTCAAATGTAGCCTAGAGTAAAGACCCTAACCCTATCAAAACAGCAGTCAAAGTGTATATTTTCAGCACTATGTTTGTTTACCAATGATTGGAAACTCTCCACGCATTGTACCGGTAAAGACGTTTTAGACGTGAGGACAGGAAGCCGTCATGAAATCGCTGTAGTCTTATTAACGTATTAACTAAATAATTTGAAAAAAATTAAAAGCAGCAGCACTATTGCATAACTGAGTCATGTGTGGTATGTATTTCTTCCTTTAGGGGAGTTTTTGATGTTTTATAGATGGCTAGGTTAAACACAGGTTTTTGTTTTTTAAGGGAGTATCGGATGGGTATCGGTATTGGCAGATACTCAAGGCTGTGATATCAGTATCGGACATGAATAAGTGGTATCGTGCCATCCCTAAAAGGAACTGATACAACTGTGTTGTAGTTGTTTAGCGTTGATTTCATCCATGCAACTATGTTGGTGGTTATTGTTTATTGACTCTATAGAACTGTGTTGGTGTTTAATTTTTATTCCATACATACAACTCTGTTTACCTTTCATTATTGACTTAAATAGTTAATCCCTGTCCAATGTGACTACCATCACAAAAGTGATGCTACTTAACCCACCTTCTTGCTCTCATACATTGACAAAACCAATGATGATATGAGGACATGAAAATGGACATTTGTGAAATGTTCAAGTTCCTGAAGCATGTAATGTGTATTGCACTTTAACTTTTTGAATGTTTAATGTTTTTAACATTTGTGATATTTGAATGTTCCTGACGAAGCTTGTAACCTACCGTGCCAAATGATTGACGGAGCTAGAGCCCCGGGAGTCGGTGTTGTATTTGTACAACACTGTGTACTTCGGCGCACAGGCTATCGACAGGCAACAAATAGGGCTTTAATTCGATATATATATATTGTATTAAAATATATGCACACCCGAGCCGGTAGAGGTCGCCAAAGTGCATGTGGGAAAATCTTCCTCAAGAGGATGTGGGCCCTCGCATGTTAACATGTTTTACTTTTGTGATATTTGAATGAATTGAAGAATATTTTTGTTGACCACTTGAAAAGATTGTAATAAAAACATTGTTCAGTTTTCTTTTGTCTGAACTGCATTGTGTAACATTTTAAATAGACTTTTAACTACTCTCATCATTTTGGGCGACCATTTGTCATGCAGGGTAACCAATGATTGTCAATAACTGTACTAAATTCAAAATAGAATATCCATCAGTTTTGGCTCAAATATTAATCACTGGTATACTATGCTTAAGTGGATACTATCTGTACACATTTTAAATCAGTTGTATGGGTTTTAGATCAAATATGGGTATTGTAACTGCCAGGGTTCGAAATTAACGGGGGCTTGGGGCAAAATGCCCTCGAAAATTGACCAAATGCCCTTGATAATCAGTTAAGCGGGGCAAAAAAAGCCCCCGACAGTTTACTAATTATATATATAATTATATATATGCTCTACAGTGCGTATTTGCCCCTAATAATATGTGTGTGTGCACACCGGAAAAATCATTTACTTGCAGTGCGAGACAGACGAGTGATTGTGAAGATTACAAAACAGCTCCGCTGTTAATAGTTCAGATTGAAACTGGACTGAAATTCAGTTTTTGGGTGGAATGTTTGTTCCAAGGAGGAGGGAGGCGGGGCCCGCTGCGTGTTACAGGGAGATGCTTCCAGGCACTTGAGAGGTGCGAACACAGAGAGAGCGCTCTGCTCTCATCAAGCATTACACTGCTATCTTAACGTTAGCAAGCTAAGCATCTGCATAGCGCGACCCGTGTAACGTTAAGTAACTTGTGTTCGGCGGGGAAAGACCGTTCCATTTGTAACACAACTACAAAGAATAACATCCAAATCCGATCCCGATGCGCATTTCCTTCATTCCACAGCGCTGAGCGCGCAACGTATTTCATTGATCGATCTGGCCAGAGCCTATACTCAGAAACGTTGCGTGTGTGGGGTTTTTCATCAATTTGAAACAAGCCTCTTGACTGTTGGAATTAGGGATGTTAAAAATAAAATATCTAATAATATTATTCAATATTAGACATTCATTGATCCAGAGGCAACCGGTTATTCGTCTGCTATTTGTAGATGTATCAAGAAAACAACACAACTTGCCCTCAGGGACAATAATATTTAATCTATTTAGATAGAGTATGTATGTATTATTTACAGATAATTGAAGGTACGTACCTCAAAACATGAAACCAAGCCATGATGTCACACATCGTGTGTGTGTGTGTTACTTGAACAATTGTCACTGTGCTCCTAAATTTCTGTGTGCTCCTAAATTTGTATTTAGATTTTATTTATTAACATTTTATTTAGGAGCACATGTGCTCCTTGGGAAAAAGGTTAGCGTAGAGCCCTATATATGGAGACATTAACATTACGTTATCAAACATAGGGATGAAGACTGTAAAAAAAAGTGTCAACAATGTTTTATAATCTTTATGTTAATTTTCATTATAAAAATATTGTGCCCCCGAAATACAAAAAAAAGCCCCCGAAAAGCAATTAAGGGGGGCAAAAAAAGCCCTTGAAAAAAAATGTTAATTTCTAACCCTGGTAACTGCATTACGAGGGAGACACTGCCATTATAGAATAAACTTGTGAAATCATGGTTTACAAAAAATTAAAGGGCACACAAGCCTGTCTTTCTTAAGATGTATATTTAAT
The DNA here is from genome assembly GCF_963971535.1 of Notolepis coatsorum. NCBI lineage: Eukaryota > Metazoa > Chordata > Actinopteri > Aulopiformes > Paralepididae > Notolepis > Notolepis coatsorum. The sequence continues at coordinate 48,580,715 of NC_140174.1, forward strand.
TACTGATACCTGTTAAAATATTAGTAATGTTAAGGAAATATATTAATTTTGAGATAAATTACGGTCGCCCCAAATGACTTTTATTAAGGCCATGTCCTATTAATTCAACTTTAAAAACACTAAAATCTCTTAATTTGGGTTTTTTAGCATAAATGCATGTATACACTACATTCAAAATGTTTGAAAAATGGCCAAATATATCCTTATTTTTTGTATTAAAAAATTGGCCTATTGAAAAGTCTTATCCGTCAATGACACTCTCTTTTTTAGACTATTTTTTTATCACAAACAGTACTGTATATTTGTAGATCTGGTATGTCATAAATGTCTAGATGTAACAGTACTGTCTATCTGTATGTCATGTATGTCATATATGTTATGATGAATTGAAAATGGGGGACCCTGATGCATCGGCGTATTTAGACCACTATCACTGGGGCACGTGCCCCAGTGTTGATCAGCTGTGCCCCAGTGATCAAAAATAATAATAATAATAATTATTATTTGTTTTACTTCGCTTTGAAATATTATAGTGAAATATTTTGCACTGTTGTCGCATTTATCTTGTTGAAATCCTCCAACAGGCTCTTTTTTGTAAGTTGACTGGTTTGCACACCCCTATGACAGCTAATACATGGTACATCCCAGCAGTTAGCTGGCCTCGCGCAGTTCACAGGTAAAATCACACAGTGCTGCGGTAAGCGGTTGCATTCTGTCATGATGCACAGCTAAGAAAGTTAAAGCAAAGGAAATTCGGGCATCCCAGCCCTCGTGGACAGACTACTACGGGTTTGTGTGTCAGAAGGACCGTGCTGTGTGTACTTATGTTGAAGGCTTGCCAAACAAAGAGACAATCAAATCAAGGATAAAAGATATCCCCATGTCAGCTCGAAGTGTCGAGCGACGCATCAACGAAATGTCCGAAAATATCAGAGTTCAGCAAACAGCTGGATTAAAAGATGCTCCGGTGTGCAGCTTAAAGGGACCAACCAACACAGCCCCCAGATAACGGAGCTCAGTAAAGCAAAACAGTGCCAGGGATCTCAGGTAGGCAGCTGTTTATTTAAGCATTACATCACGCGCAGGAGTGGTTTGTGAACAATAAACCATGCCTAGGGGTGGTCGTTAGGCCCAAGGCGCAGCCGAGGGTCGTTAGACCCCCCTAGGCATGGTTTATTTTTCACAAATCACGACTGCAAGTGGTGTAATGCTTTTATACAACTGCCACATTCATCCAACCTTATTGCTATACAATAAACACACATTAATTGAAGATTTATTGAAAAAACCATCCGCCAGAAAAAGTAGTTCCCAAAAAAGAAAAAAAAGAGAAGTTGCCTCCATGTGGAAGCAGCTCGAAAGTGCATTCAACTGTTCTCAGTAGGACATCCAACCAACTAACACATCCAACTGTCTTTCAACTAAGACATCCAACCAACTAACACATCCAACTGTCTTTCAACTAAGGCATCCAACCAACTAACACATCCAACTGTCTTTCAACTAAGGCATCCAACCAACTAACACATCCAACTGCCTTTCAACTAAGACATCCAACCAACTAACACATCCAACTTTTCTTTAGTTTTTAATTATGAAGTTAGTGGTTGTTATTGGAATGATTGATTGATTGATTGAAAATTGTATTACCAGATGCAGAATGGGTACAATATAGTACGGCTCAATACACACAATTGTTAAGGGGATGCAGACCTACTTTCTATAGAACTTCATTCTTAGATGATTCTATTGAAAGTAGGTTAAAAAAAAAAAAAGCAACTAAGACATTGTGTGTGTGTGTGTGTGTGTGTGTGTGTGTGTGTGTGTGTGTGTGTGTGTGTGTGTGTGTGTGTGTGTGTGTGTCTGGAAGCCAGACAGTGTGAGAGATTGAGCTCTGGCAAGGAAGGGGAAGAAAAAAAATGCAAATTAATCAATCAATCAATCAATTCGCGCGATTTTTATTTTGTTCTACAATGACTCATGACCCATCAATTACATCATCCAACATTGTTTAAGCAACTAAGACATTGTGTGTGTGTGTGTGTGTGTGTGTGTGTGTGTGTGTGTGTGTGTGTGTGTGTGTGTGTGTGTGTGTGTGTGTGTGTGTGTGTGTGTGTGTGTGTGTGTATGTGTGTGTGTGTGTGGGTGTGTATGCGACCGAGTGAGTGTGTCTGGAAGCCAGACAGTGTGAGAGATTGAGCTCTGGCAAGGAAGGGGGGGAAAAAAGTGCAAATTAATCAATCAATCAATCAATTCGCGTGATTTTTATTTTGTTCTACAATGACTCATGACCCATCAATTACATCATCCAACATTGTTTAAAGGACTAAGACATTCGCCGTGACAGAATCGCTTTATATTTAGTCGTTATGACGCTATCAACATATCCATTTGTTAAAGATTATTGTCCGCTATCTTGTTTTTTCCGAAGAATCCGCACGGCGGAGTGATGTGATTCGGTTGTGGGCGGGTCCTGGGACCAGGAGCGTGGATTGTGACAGATACATACGTGTAAATGGACTGTTTCAGCCAATCAGAATTGAGAAATTTGCATGCCGTTGTATAATTTCCTACACATGGCGCTGCAGCATGTTAACTTGAACATCTCTCTCCCTCTCCCTCTCTCCTCTCCCTCACTCTCTCCTCTCTCTCTCTCCTCTCCTCTCCATAGGCGGCGGATGGGCTTCAGGCATAGCTGTCAACCCTCACGTTTTTCCCGGGATTCTCCTGTTTTTTCGACCCTCTTCACGCACTTTTCACGGTTCACGGATTGGCACGTTTTTGAAAAAAATTATTAAAAAAAATAAAAATAAAAAAAAATGATTTTTTTTTTTTATATATAATTTTTTTTTTAAACTCATAAAATATATGTGATCAAGTCCAGCGTTTGTGCAGACATGTCTCCATTTTCATTTTCCAGGTTGTGAAAGTACAGAATGTAAGCTTTCAAATGATGTGTCATACTTTGAAATCTGAGAATGTTTTGAATATCATGTATTCATTTAAATCTTGTAACTCAGTCTGTTGTCTAGAACGCTCAAGGGGAGGAAATGCCTCTGATTTTCACACTTCAGCTAGTTTGGGGGGGGGGGCGTGGACAACTACCCTCACCTGAATGTGTCCATTGTTAACGTTAATGACTCTCTCTGTGTGAATGCCTTTACCTGGCTCAATTAATCTGAATCCCAACGCGCAGCTCTATTCAGATGCAAAAGTGCCCCCCCCCCCCCACCTCAACTCTGTGGAGAGTACAAACTGTTTCAAAACAGTTTTAAACACAGAATTCTTACAATTAGTTATTATATTTGTTCGCTGTTATACTAAATATGTTCTTCATATTCTAAGTGGTTGCCTAGTGGAGATTTAGGATTCACTGACTGTTAGGGATGGGTACCGAATTCGGTACTTTTGAGGTACCGAACCGAAACACGTCGGTACTACCGAGTATCGAATCAAGTGAGAAACCGAAAAAAAAATAAAAAAAATATTTTTTATTAATTTTTTTTTTTTTTACTTTTTTCTTTTCATGTCAACGTTCACACGCACAATATATGCTTACCTAGGATTTGACTTGATTCAACAACAAAGCAGTCGGAGCAATGACAAGCCGAAAACTGTCGAAATTGTAGTTATTTGAAGTTTGGATTTTTTTTACGACTGAGGTAGGTAAATTCAATTTCGACAGTTTTCGGCTTGTCATTGCTCCGACTGCTTTGTTGTTGAATCAAGTCAAATCCTAGGTAAGCATATATTGTGCGTGTGAACGTTGACATGAAAAAAAAAAAGTAAAAAAAATAAATTAATAAAAAAAAAAAAAAATTATTTATTTTTTAATTTTTTTTAAAGTACCGAAAAAAGGTACCGTTGGGTACCGGTATCGATTCACAGGTACCGGTACCGGTATCGGTTCAAATGTGAAAGGTACCCATCCCTACTGACTGTACACTGTAAGAAAAAAAGCTGCAAGAAAACTAAATGTCTGGCATCAATGGTTTCCAAATACTGTCAAATTACAGTAAAATCAAATACATTTACAGATTACAACCTTTATTTAATGGTTAATATTTTGATACAAGGTAATTTACTGTATTTTTATAGCATTTACACTTAAAGTAGGAAAACAAAAGTAATCTGTAAAATAATTAGAGGTGGGCATAGATAAAAAATTTTTAATCTAGATTAATCTATCTGCAATCCTGGATTTAATCTAGATTAATCTAGATTAAAATGGCTCAAAAAACAAACAAAAAAACCTGCCGAAGGCATTCAAAATATGTGTGTTCTACCCAAATAATGACCAGAAGTAAGTCCTTACTTTTTCTTTCCTCCTTATGTTTCTCAGGCCAGGTGGCCCATTACACCATGAGCCCATCTTCCGTTTCCAAAACACATTACAGACTGTTTGAAAAAGCTGTTTTGCTATGATAATTGGTAATGAAATATCAAAATATTGTTCAATAAGATGTACTTGTGTTTAATAAGTTGTTTTATTCAGAAGTTAACACAAATAAATAATATTGCCAGTACAGTACAGTATCTAGCACACTCTCAGGAGCAAAACAGAAAGAATCATTTCAAACTTGAACTATGTGACATGGCTTGAATCAACTGCTCCAGTGGAGTTGCTCAGTGGCCAATGGTGTCAACTGTGGTTGTAATGGGCAGCTCCCAGGTGTGAATGGAACTGTGTGAATGTGAAGCAGGGCGTTCCTGAAAAAGAGCATCTGTGCTCAGCGAACCTACCCTGGGTAAATAAAGATAAAAAAAAAAAATGTAAAAAAAAAAATTATTTTAATTTTTTTTTAGATTAATGCGTTAATTATATTATCGCGCGATACTAGTATAGCGTTAACGCAGCACGTTAACGCCGTTAACGGCCCAGCTCTAAAAATAATAGAGTGAATTTCCTTAATACAGGTTTTGACCAGCAGCAGATGGCAGCGACGAGGCAGCTCCATTGGAAGGGGGCGGGGCCGGGTGGGAGGGGGCGGGGCTAAAACGTGCACGTTTTTTCTCCTGCCAATGTTGACAGCTATGGCTTCAGGTCGAGGTAGGCTGTATTGGGAACGCCCCTTGCGCGCAGCGCGAGAAAAATTTGACCTTTTATTTTTGGTTGCACAAACTGTCCAGGTTCTGATTTCATATACACACACACTACTAGGCTATACTACAGCGAGCCCCACTCATTTATATATAGTGCAAATTAAGTGTTCAAATGAAGGCATCCAATAATATATGAACCATTGTCTTACCTTAATGCAGATAAATGCGACGTTTCGTCTTGGTGAGAATTGAATCACAAGTTGCAATGAAGTGAACGTTTTTCGTAATTTAGATCTCATCATGCTTTGAAAACAATGTACATACAGTAGCTCTAAAAAGTTTCCACGATTTGATGAACTCGGACTCTCATCATGTCCTCTTAGAGCAAGCCCTTGTTTGCAAAGATAAAACAACATACAGCCTCAGGTGATCGCTAGTTATGCCTCTCCTCGCTTCTCTACAAAGCGATCGGCGGGCTGAAATTCAGAACACAGATGTTTGCTTTACTCTGCCTGCGGGATCAGATTCAGGATGATCATGTGAATGATGTGATTGGCCACATTATTTAACCTGAGCCTATGCGTGATTGGTTACTGCCTGTATACCTGGAATGTTAAACGCTGCCGATTGACACCTTCGTCGTTGTCACCTCGGCCAGCGAGCCGGCTGCAGCACAAGACACACTAGCCAGCAGCCTGCGCATATATATTATATACATTTCAAGATTCCGAGCATAATATTCTGGGTAGGCATAGCCGCCCCTAGCCTTAATATACGCGCCGCCTATGCTCCTCTCCTCTCTCTCTCTCCTCTCTCTCTCTCTCCTCTCTCTCTCTCTGGCCTTGCTCCGGTAGAGGGATTGGAGGAGGGTGTGCCATCATGTTAACGTTAGCCTCAGTTAAACCTTGCGACGACTGAGCTGTGTTCTGGTCATGTGACACTACACATATTTAATTGAGACCCTTTATTATTTCAATTTAGCTGGAAATACATTGATACATCATTCAGTAACATTTTCAGAGCCTTATAGTTATAACAAAAACATTATTACGGTCACCATTGTGACCAGTGGGATTATTTTTACTCAAAATGTGAGTATTACCAAGTCACCTTGTGTTCTTAAAACAATGACAATAAACATAGTTTTATTAGGTTGAAATAATGTGGTTGTGTACTTATTTTTTCTGTTAACTTATTATGGATTGAAAACTGAAAACCAAACAAAATGTGCTATATATAGCCTACCATCTGCGTCGAATATGAAATAAAGCATAAAGGCATTTCTTTAAAAAAAAACAAGCTCAATCAAAAGATTCTACATGATTCCAAAATAGTGAAGAAAATGACTTTAGGAAGAACAAAGGCAGAGGCTCTGGTCCTTTCTCCAAAGGCAGTGGGTGATGTTCTCAAGGCCTTAACATCAGACAAACCCCTCCCATTCTCCATACAGATGGATGCATCTAACCTAACCCCAGTGGTGCAGTCGCGGTCACACCCGGTTACACGCCGTGTTACCAGATCACTGAGGCAGAAGTACGCGCGATCGCGCACGGATGTGTACTCGCGTGTACGCGCACACAAAAATGCGCTGTATCCATTCATTGTGACTAAGTACCCGGTCACCGTTTTACATAACAAAAAGCGCAGGTAGACTAAGTGTCTGGGTGTTGGCTATCTGAATGCATCTCCCCCTTCATTCTGTGTGACACAGGCAGTGGAGGTGAATACTAATGTGGCTCGGAATTCGTGATGGGGGTCTGAAGCCAGGAAGAGAATTGTGCAGAGTTCCTTTCTGCCTGTATTAGACTATGGCGATGTAATCTATATGCATGCTCCTTCCTCCCTGCTTAAAAAGCTGGATTCTGCGTACCATACTGCCATACGTTTTGTAACGGGTGCAGGCTCTCGCACCCACCACTGCACTTTGTATCAGTCATTAGGATGGTCCTCTCTGTACCAAAGAAGACAATCACACATGTTGATTTTTATCCTTAAGTCATTGCTAGGTAAGCTGCCCTTATATATCTCCAGACTTCTGTCCTTTTATACTTGCTTTTTTAATACCAGACGAGCAGCAAATGGGATGCTGTTAAATGTTCCTTTGATGCAGTCAGAGCTTGGTAAAGCTGCATTCTCCCACTATGCTCCCTTTTTATGGAATACGCTGCAAGTGAAACTTTGGCTGAGGTTAGACTAGTGTATTCCTGGCGTTTTTTTATACGTTTTTGACGACGTATCATGTCCTATCTACACAGAAACGCGTTTTTTGTGGACTCCCTGGAAGAAGAGATCTTGTATCTCAATGGGACATTCCTGGATAAATAAAGGATAAATAAATAAATAAATAAATACCTGCTTATGATATTGAATCAAGCGTCTGTGCTGCGCGCCAGCTTTCCACGCGCACATTCACACAAATAGAGAGCAAGAAGAGCTTGTATGATAGAAAGATTGCACTTGCGTATGCGCTTGTGTGTGTGTGTGTGTGTGTGCGTGTGTGCGTGCGTGTGTGTGTGTATAAATCAGTTATGTGCGCATGCACGTACCCGCGCGCGCGTGCACGTGGCGTGGCGTGTTACCAGTTCCCATATTAGGACTGCACCACTGCCTAACCCTAAAACCGAAATAAAGTTAAAAATAAAATAGTTACAAAATCTGCCCATTTTCGCCCAAAAACCGGGCAAAATCGGGGGGAAAAAATCTGCGTTTGCGCTTCGCGCGCCCGCTTCATATCCATGGGTGCCCCCCTGTGCCCCAGTACAGTGCTTGGTCTAGATACGCCCCTGCCCTGATGTAAACAAGACGAAAGTCTTTCTCTGGTCTGACTGCATCCCCGTAACAATTGTGTGTATTGAGCCGTACTGTATTGTACCCATTCTGCAACCTGTTAAATTAAGTTTTCATTCATTCATTCATTCATTCATCCCATACAGACAGTAAATGCCTGACTTTGCCCCCCTAACTTCTCGAGTTTGCGCGTTCAGGTGCTTTCCTTTATTAATGAAATGTATGGGATGTGTTGGGGGTGTGCTCCCCCACTTATTTCAAATTGTCACCCAATGCTCGCTGTCTGCACACTCTAACTGCTCTTTTCACAAACAGATGCTGCCCACTTCCAAAAATAGCAGCACAACACTGGTACAACAACAAGGCTTAGGTCTACAAGACAGAGGCCATGGTGATCCGTCTGAGCGTTAGACACATAGCCAATGCTTTGAGGGGTGTCGCTTTACCTTATCCTTATGTATAGGTATACTAATTGAGCTAATAGTAACTGAAATGATCTATTCACCAGTAAGATAGGATGTATAACGTTTTAGTCTAGCGACAGCTAAACCCAGTTGACCATGATGAAACGTTGCCAGGTAGCAGAAAACTACACAAAAGCGAAATGGGACTACGGGGGGGAACTCGGGGGAATTACTTCAGAATTAGATCCTCCGAGACGAGTGATCTTGTGATCCGCACGAGGTGATCACAACGACAGAAACTGACTACCGTACCGGACAGACTACTTACCCAGAAGGGGAGGTTTGGTCCACATAGGCGCTCCATCTCCGATGGGGGATCGGCAACACAAGAGACCTTTTCCTGCTTTTGACAGGTCGCTCCCTTTCTTCCACGACCTCGTATCGCCTTCACATCGACAACTTGTTTCTCACATACCATGCACACACACACACACGACGGGCGAAGCCGCGACGCGCTTAAATGTCGCTTTCCGCTGGCAGCCTGGCACGGAACTACCCGGCCGCTTCACTTCTAGAAGCTTATTATGTTATAAAACAGACATGCTTCCCCTGTTGAGAGAAGAAAAGTCATCCGGAGGTTGTCATGATTACAAGTCGTCCGCCCACCACACTGTATAGGTCCCGCCTTTCACACACGCATACGCGCACACACACACACACACACCCACACACACAAACAACACAACGGACAACAAACTTCAGTGAATTAAACAGTATATTATTCATAATAAGCGCCCATGACCATGACTAGCAGCACGCTCGCACAAACACACACACACACTGCCACACACACACGTCACACACACACGCACACACACACACGCACACAAACACACGCACACAATCACAGAGTGGGTAAATAATGGCAGAATTTCCACAATATGGAATTGGATATATACCAGGGGCGTTTTTAGGGTTAGAAAACATTGGGGGCTTTAGCGCCCCCCCCCACTATTTTTTTTAAACACAGAAATACGCAATTTTAGAGTAATTAGAGATGAATACTGAATAACTAGAATCATTAGAGGTTCTCAAAGTGAGGTCCAGGTCCATGAGAGGGATCTGGGCAGTCCCCATAGAACATTCAAAGTTAACAGGACCAAATCACCAGTTTCTTATTTATTTATTTATTTAGCCAGATAAAACATTGATCTGGTCCAAGAAGCCCCAACAGGAGTACAAATATACATATATACACATATATATACATATACTGTACATACATACACATATACACCAATAACAAAATAAAAACACAGTTAAGAATCATACACAAACAAACAAACATATGCACAGCCTATGTACAAAATAAATAAACAGTTCATCTCTAGTCTTTACAGTTTTCTTCAATTGCATAAACACTCAAATCAAAAGTATTACACAATTATCAAAACCTTACATTCAAGGAGCAAAATATAGGCCCAGATTTGCACCCCTACAATGTCAGCCTCACTTTTGGCAAAACAATACACACAGTGATTTGCAAAACACTAAACACACTTGCATTACATTAGACACAGAATGTCAAATTACCACACATATGAGCCAATTGGTTAAACACAGCCATCAGATGCACAAACACATTGTAGATACACCAATCAGGTTTAAGCACTATAAAAATGCAGCAGGTGAGTTCACCTGTCGTCAACCAAAATGGAAGGAGAGTGAAGTACTGTACACAGAGAACGTGAAAATATACAATACATTCACCAAACACTCAGTGGCGAATCCTTATGGAAGCCAACGGAAGCCAGGCCTCCCTATTAAAATATGAATTAATATCAAATATGAAATATGAAAAAAAAAAAAAAAAATATATATATATATATAAATTTTTTTTAATATAGTTTACATTCTTTTTCATCTGTGCATCTGTGTTATCATTTTTTTTTTTTTTTAATGTCTCCCTCTTCTCCTTCTCACTCCCTCTAACACACTGTCAGACTCACTGTGCTCACTGCAGCTGTAGCGGAGAGGAGGCAGGGGGTAGGTCTCTTTCTCCAGCCTCAACCATGTGATTCATGTATCTAGAGTCCAAAACAGATCCTAGCCAATCAGATTCGAGCTGACTGACACACCCTAAAAGTTTAAAACGGGGTGAGAAGAATCATGAGTGTGGAATCCCCTCTGCACACCTCCCCTCTGCACTCTGAACATTGTATTAACCCGTGACTGCTCCCACGGGCCGAATATTGCCCCGATCCTCGCGAGATTAAATCCACGGGTACCTCTCCGCGTGCCGAAGCTTTTCCTAAATCACTTCCATCATCGAGAACGAGGGGAAAAGGTCGGCTTGCGACCCTGAAAATGTTGCGTGATTTTAAAAACGCTGTATTAAGTGAGCCTATTATGGGATCCACGCGAGCTTTCTATCGTGGAAACATCTGGGCGTCCGCAACTTTTACTCATTCACATGTAGCCCCGAAAATGCTTAGAAAAGGAAAGCCGCAAGCGTGGAATAAACTCGCCGAAACGGGAAAAGTGTCCCACAGGCGCGCCGTGATTCCGATCCGCGTGAGAATATTCACGGCCATAGAGGAGACCGCGGGACACCTTTTTGCAATGAATATGTGTCTCGAATTTGCTCCCACGCGGCGCGCAAAATCGTGCAAGGAAAGATCGGACCAAAAATGAACCAATGCTCCAGCAGTATTAATGACCCTGATGTAAACAAGACAAACGTCTTTCTCTGGTCTGCATCCCTTATACAATTGTGTGTATTGAGCCGTACTGTATTGTACCCATTCTGCAATCTGTTAAATAAATAAAAAGAAAGTTTGACTGGCCGCCGAGCCATACTGTAGTGTACATGGTGACTGCTTGACTTAAATATAAAAAAAAAAAAAATTAATAAAAATATTTAATAATTTTTTTTTTAATAATTTTTTTTTGCTTCCCCTGTTATTTTACCCACGCGACGCCACTGCAAACACTACACAAGACAACCAATGATGCAGACTGATGAAAATATACATTTTCTCCCATTTTCCCAAATCAGTCAACATGTCAACATGGAGAATCACAACAAAAAATTGCAGACTGATGAAAATATACATTTTCTCCCATTTTCCCAAATCAGTCAACATGTCAACATGGAAGTGGGTAGTGATTCACATTCCTTTACAGCTTTGGGTAGGGCGTTCCACATTGATGTGGCATAATTGCGAAACGTGTTTAGTCCCTTGTTTGAGCCGAATCTGGGTTTAACATGATTTGTGGAGCTCCCTCTGGTGTTGTGATCGTGGTATTCACTGACCTTTGGGAAGTATTTTGACATGTACATGGGTACCTTGGTCGTGTAGTGTATCTTGTAGACCAGGCCCATTGCAAGTTGCTGTACTCTGTCGTCTACTCTAAGCCATCCTAGGTTGTCAAAGTGGGCAGGGGTGAGGTGGGTTCTAGGAGTAAGGTCAAGCAGTAGTCTGACCAGTTTGTTTTGAGATGTTTGTAATTTTGTTTTTAGCGCCTTTGAGGTGCTTTGGTACCATGAGGTGCAAGCATAGTCGTAGTACCCTTGAATGAGTGCTCCTGCTAGAGTCTTCAGGGTATTCTTGTTTACCAGTGAGGAGATCCGGTACAAGAATCAAGTTCGTTGGTTGACTTTTTTTTATTACATTGGATGCCATTTTGTCACAGGAAAGATTTGCCTCTAGGATGGAACCCAGGTAGGTAATATCTTCTTTCCTTGTGACAATATTGTCACCCACTGTAACTGAGAAGCCGTCGGTCTTGCTGAGTTTGTTATTTGAACCGAAGAGAATGGACTCTGTTTTGCCCATGTGTAATGATAGTTTGTTATCAGCGAGCCATATGCAGATTTTGCCTAGTTCTGAGCTGAGGGTTTTTTCAACCTGTAACTTGTTCTTGTCAGAGACCAGCAGGGCTGAGTCGTCCGCAAACAGGAACAAGTTGCAGTCACAAGCTGACGACATGTCATTTGCATAAATTAGGAACAGTAGCGGACCTAGTATGCTTCCTTGTGGAACACCACAGCTTACTGTGAGGGGGGGGGATAGGGTACCGTTTACCTCCACCATCTGCTCTCTCCCCTCCAGGTAGGATTGCATCCAGCTCACTGATAGACTATCAAAACCAATTGCTTTTAGCTTGTCAATCAGAATGGTGTGATTGACAGTGTCGAAGGCCTTTTGTAGGTCCAGCATGACCATGCCGCAGTATTTGCCCGCGTCCACCTCTTGTTTGATGTGGTCGTTTAAATAGAGAAGGCATGTGTCAGTGGAGTGGGATGTTCTGAAGCCAGATTGGAATTCGTAGATTAGATTTTTTTCCGCAAGGTATTTTTCGACCTGTTCGTATACAATTTTTTCCATGACTTTCGAGATGGAGGTAAGGATAGAAACAGGGCGGTAGTTGCCTGGGTCTAATTTACTGCCTTTCTTGTGCAGAGGGGTCACTCTCGCAATTTTGAAGTCCTTGGGGACGTGTCCCTGTTTTATGGAGAGGTTTATTATGTGTGTGATGACTGGGGTGATGGCGGCTGCTGAGTCTCTGAGGAGCTATAGGCAAAGAGATAATGTCTAGTATTTTTTACTGTCATTTTAACCTGTACTGGATACAGTATTTTATGTTTGTCTGATATTTGCTGAGCTTACAGTGTTATGCACATAGTAGCATGAAAACTGGGACATGTATTGTTGTGATTCTCCATGTTGAAATGTTGACTGATTTGGTTATATGGAGAGAACATTTATATTTTCATCAGTCTGCATCATTGATTTGGGTATATGGAGAGAAAATGTAATTTTTTTCATCAGTCTGCATCATTGATTTGGGTATATGTAGATAAATAAATTATATTTTCATCAGTCTACAGCATTGGTCTTGTGTAGTGTTTGGTGAATTTATTGTATATTTGCACATTCTCTGCGTACTTCACTTACAGTACTCTAATCACTGAGAAGTAGAATTGCTAAATGTGTTTTAGGTTAAGCACAGCAGTGTGTGTAACTGGTTCAAACAGAATTAAGTCATATGAAACGTGTGTTTCATATGGTAACAAAATGTAGTTTTTATAAATTAGTGTATGGTTTTGACAAGTGTTTAATTTAGCAAAGGATCTGATGTGTTCTGATAATTGTGTGTGTGGTTGTGCTAATTGTGTGTTTTGAAACACCGGGCCCCGTTTTCAAAATCATGCTTAGGCAATCGAAAAAAAACTGTATTGTGTGTTTCATTATATACATATGTTTCAGTCTTATAAAAAAAATATTCGATTTTTGGGTCTTTTCCTGCCTTTGGTCCGCTTTGCATTCCCATCTCATCAAGAGTGAATGAGCTTTCACACCACCCCAAACCAACCGGACTATCCGAGGAAATGAACCAGGGTTCGATTAAAGCTTATTATAGGACACTGGACATGGGTATGGATGGCTCCAGGTGCTGCTGCGTTAAAGTGCACATCTTCAATATCTGTACTATTTAAAAGCACAGTGCAGGACACACTCAAAGGTTATCGCACCTCAGAGATGGCAGTGGACATGTATGACAGGACAAAGGCCATATGTAATGGCCTTTGGATTGAGGAACATACTACCAGCCAAAGGAGGAAGCAGAAAAGGATGGACGAGTATGTAGTTGAGTCATCTTGTGGCACAAGCTCAGACCTCAGCTCAGGAGATCAGCTGAGACAGAGACTGTTCTATCCAGTCGTCGACAGAATGCTGCAAGAGCTTGAGAGCAGGTTCTCATGAGTTGGATAACAACTTATGAGAGGCATACAGGCATGTTATCCAGCCTCAGACCAGTTTCTCTCAGTGGAATTGCTGCAACCCCTCGCCACACATTACAATATCCAACTATTGCCAGAGGAGATCACAGTTGCAAAGTGTTTCCTGGTCAGGACAGGCAGAGATGCAGTCCCTACTATCCAAAGTGTCTTTTCCCTCCTGGATGATGATAATAATAATAATAATAATAATAATAATAATAATAATAATAATAATAATAATAATAATAATAATAATAATAATAATAATAATAATAATAATAATAATAATAATAATAATAATAATAATAATAATAATAATAATAATAATAATAATAATAATAATAATAATAATAATAATAATAATAATAATAATAATAATAATAATAATAATAATAATAATGCATTTGATTTATAAGGCGCCTTTCAGGACACTAAAAGAAAAAGTCCACAAATCGGTGAATGAAAACTACTTACTAAAAAATTTTAAAAGTACTAAAAACCAACAAAAAATACCAAACACTAACAAACATTCAGCACAGACAATGGGGATGTTGACATCTAAAAAAAAAAAAAAAGGTAATAAAGTAAAAAAAAAAAAACAAGCCCAGGGCTAACGACGCCACTGATATATACCCAAGACTCTTATTTACAATGTCCAAGAGGCCCCAACAGGAATACAATATATATTCATAATAAAGTAAAAACACAGCTAAGAATCATACACATAAACAAATAAACACATGCACAGCCTATGTACAAAACAAATAAACAGGGGAGGAGTGTGTGCGCTAATGTGTACATGCAAACAGATGTGTGTGTAGGTGTGAGTATGAAGATGAATGAGTGCTTGTATGTTGTGTGTGAGAGGGTGTATGCAAGTGTGGAACTGGGGTATCAGCAGTGATGCCACAGATTACTTGTAAAAATAATCTGATTACTGATTACTCCTTTAAAAAGTAATCTAGTTACTTTACCCGTTGTGGACCAGAGCCGTTAACTCGTGGCGAGTTGTTATTGTTTTATTCCATATTAATAACCGTATTAACGTCCCCGATCGACTCTGGGGACCTACCCGCATATTTGATTTCCGCAACATGCAATACCGGCCAGATCCTCTTAGGGGGGCCATCGCTCCACTGCAGTATCATTGAGGCCGAATGGGAATTTTTTTTTACTGTCTGTGGGCGTTTCATATGAGCCTGGATCCCAGGCGAACATCCTCCATCTTTGATCACGTTTCGGAACGCAGATTTCAGCCTGGAATAATGGGATTTATGATCAGCCAATGGACATATCGATCAACCAGATGCCGATGAATAAGGTGGAAATGCTGCCGGCGAACAGATGGGCTGACGGTAGGACACACTTCCCCTAAATTACAGCCGGATTGGACATTGTTGTAAAACGCAAGCGATCGATCATTGAATGTGGCTACTTGAACGCACACTGTATTGCTAATCAATAATACTAAACCCATTTCATCCATAGATGCTCTGTAATAGTCCGGATGCTAAGCAGTTTGTTTTATTTCATTCGTATATATACAACAGAAATGGCGTTCGATATAACGTGACTAGCCTTTAGCCCTATAAATAGCTTCCCAGAAAAAAGACGAGACAAAAACTGCGATAAAGCTTATATTCACGACGCTATAAAATGACAACCAACCGATGGATTTTTATTTTCTTTAAGCCATTATGAAGGCACGGTTTATGCACTCAAGTGACAATGAGAATGGACAGATAGCAATACTATAAAGTATATAGCTATCCAAAGGTACATCGGTTTGTTGACAAACCCTGGTCGTCTAGAACCATATTACACTGCAAACCGTGGTCGTCAATGTGTTAAGGAAGTTCAGAGTATCTGTTCCTAATTTATGCAAATGACATGTCGTCAGCTTGTGACTGCAACTTGTTCCTGTTTGCGGACGACTCAGCCCTGCTGGTCTCTGACAAGAACAAGTTACAGGTTGAAAAAACCCTCAGCTCGGAACTAGGCAAAATCTGCATATGGCTCGCTGATAACAAACTATCATTACACATGGGCAAAACAGAGTCCATTCTCTTCGGTTCAAATAACAAACTCAGCAAGACCGACGGCTTCTCAGTTACAGTGGGTGACAATATTGTCACAAGGAAAGAAGATATTACCTACCTGGGTTCAATCCTAGAGGCAAATCTTTCCTGTGACAAAATGGCATCCAATGTAATAAAAAAAGTCAACCAACGAACTCGATTCTTGTACCGGATCTCCTGACTGGTAAACAAGAATACCCTGAAGACTGGCAGGAGCACTCATTCAAGGGTACTACGACTATGCTTGCACCTCATGGTACCAAAGCACCTCAAAGGCGCTAAAAACAAAATTACAAACATCTCAAAACAAACTGGTCAGACTACTGCTTGACCTTACTCCTAGAACCCACCTCACCCCTGCCCACTTTGACAACCTAGGATGGCTTAGAGTAGACGACAGAGTACAGCAACTTGCAATGGGCCTGGTCTACAAGATACACTACACGACCAAGGTACCCATGTACATGTCAAAATACTTCCCAAAGGTCAGTGAATACCACGATCACAACACCAGAGGGAGCTCCACAAATCATGTTAAACCCAGATTCGGCTCAAACAAGGGACTAAACACGTTTTGCAATTATGCCACATCAATGTGGAACACACTACCCAAAGCTGTAAAGGAATGTGAATCACTACCCACTTTCAAAAACACTCTCAAAAAACACCTACGGGAGACTGCAATTCGAAACTGGCCCCTGTAAATGTCCTAACACAACCCCCTCCAATGTACAGTAAAAATGACCAAGTATGTTCTTGTCAATATTCCAATGTACAGTGTTGCTTGTACAGTTGTACAGTGTCCCCCACCCACCCCTCCTACCCAACCTCCCCCCCCCACTCCTACCCAACCTCCTCCAATGTACAGTACCCCCCCCCCACCTACCCAACCTCCTCCAATGTACAGTTTCTACGTCAAATGTATATACTTCTTTTCTGGACTCTTTTCGTATCATAAACAGTACTGTATTTGCAAATCTGGTATGTCATAAATGTATAGATGTAGCAGTACTGTCTATCTGTATGTCATATATGTTACGATGAATTGAAAATGGGGGACCCTGATGTAAACAAGACGAAAGTCTTTCTCTGGTCTGCATCCCCTTAACAATTGTATGTATTGAGCTGTACTGTACTGTACCCATTCTGCAATCTGTTAATAAAGTTTTCAATCAATCAATCAATCCTTCTACTCCGGAGCTGTAGAGAGCATCTTGACTGGAAACATCACTGCCTGGTATGGCAACAGCACGGCACAGTGTCATGATCTGCCCTTTGGACTCATGAACTCTCTGAACATAGGCAATCCTCTGATGCCGCCTGGTGGAATTCTGGGGTTAATGACTTTGCTGGCTCCGGTCATGCACTTGTACCTGGTATTGGTTGCTATCACTAATGCACTGCCTATGTTCTTGTTGACTGTGATTTCTAATATGCTCCCTATGTTTCTGCTATCGGTCATAGTCTAGCCCTGTTGTTCCCTGTGTGTATTCATATTCATGTTCCTGTCTAGTCCTAGTCTTCCCTGTGTTGTTATGTTACAATGTTTATTCCTGCCTGTTAGTTTAGTGTCTCCTTCCCTTATATTCATGTGTCCTAGCCTGTCAGCCCCCATGCTGTTCCTTGTCTATTATAATTAGTTCTGGATATATTCATGCCACCTCCTATCTTCTAGTGTCGCGTCATTGTTTGTTGTTTGGTTATCCCGTCAGTACCCTTCCGTGCTGTGTGTTATCTCCTGTGTCAGTACCTTCCCGTGCTGTTCTGCCTACCTTGTGTTCCCCTCGTGAAAACCCTTGTTATCCTATACTTCCTCGTGAGTCTGTTCCCGTATTTGTAGCTCATGTTTTCCAGCATTGCTGAGGTTTGATTTCCCGTGTTTTCAAGTACGGTTTTGTTTTCCCCTGTAACGTGTGCCTTGTGACTATGCTCAGTAAAGCTTATTATTATCGGAACATCGACTCGTTGCCTCGTCTCTCTCACTCCACATTGTCCTGCGATTGAATCCTACACCTCTCCTAAACTCCGAATCCTCACACACAGGACAAGAAGGCCCTACAGAGAGTGGTGCACTCAGCCGAGCGTACCACGGGTATTGCACTACCAACCCTGCAGGTCCTATACAACAAGAGGTGCAAATCCAGAGCCTGCAGGATAATGAAAGACCCTCCCACCCCAACAACAGCCTGTTCATGCTGCTGCGGTCAGGCAAACGCCTGCGAACACCAGTAACGAGGACAAAGAGACTTTGGCTCAGCTTCTTCCCCCAGGCCATCAGAGCCTTGAACACTGAACTCTCCACGCACAAGCACACATGAGCACACACACACTCATGCTGCACATGCTCACACTTATGGACACTTTACAGAAGGAAAGGTCACTTTAAGAATAGTATAGTAGAGCTTGAGATTGTATAATATAGCATTGTATAGCAGTGTACATAAAGACCCAGTGCCTCATCCGTAGCTACCCTACCTGCACTACCACAGGACCTAGCATACCATGCTCTGTAAATAACTCATGTACCGATATGCCCTACTTTGTTTACTTGTTTATTGCACAATGTCGCTCTTGGTTGGATTCTTATTATATATTATTACTATTGTATTATGCACATCGTTACGGGCAAGACCCCCCCGCATTTCACTGTATACCTGTATGCCGTGACAAATAAAACTCTTGTATCTTGTATCTTGTATCTTGTATCATTGTGGCCCCTGGTGAGAGACCACATGACCAAAGCCCAGCAGGCCCAAGCCAGGGTCTATAACCGGGGCACTCAACCCAGAGAATTCCAGTCAGGGGATAGAGTGTTAGTGTTGGTCCCCACCTCAGAGTGTACATTTCTAGCCAAGTGGCACGGACCCTATGAGATTATGGAAAAGGTGGGTCCGGTGAATTATAGAGTGCGACAGCCAGAGAGGCGTCCGCTGGTGAAGATATACCATGTCAACTTGTTGAAAAAATGGGAAGCCCGGGAGGCTCTGTACTCTTTCACCCCACCACAGATACCAGTCCGGACCCAACTGCTTGAAGTGCCCATGGGAGACCAACTCAGCGTTCCCCAGAAGAACGACCTAAGGGAGCTGGTGGAACGCCATCGGGATGTGTTCTCCACGGAACCAGGGAGAACCGAGGTAATACACCACCACATCCCTACTATCATAGGGAGGAAGGTGAACCTGCGTCCCTACCGCCTCCTGGAGGCCAGAAGAGAAGCAGTGAGAAAAGAAGTGCAGGACATGTTACAGGCGGGAGTAATAGTGGAGTCCAATAGTGGATGGTGTAGCCCCATCATACTAGACCCTAAGCCAGACAGAACCCCAAGGTTCTGTAATGATTTCCATCAGTTGAACGCCATCTCCAAATTCGACGCCTACCCTATGCCCAGAGTGGATGAACTTATTGAACGGCTAGGAAAGACGAGGTACATCACCACTTTAGACCTCACTAAAGGCTACTGGCAGGTTCCCCTGGCTCCCGAAGATAGGGAGAAAACAGTGTTTTCCACCCCAGATGGGTTATTCCACTATGTTGTCCTCCCTTTTGGTCTACACGGTGCTCCCGCCACATTTCAGAGGCTGATGGACCAGATCCTCCGACCCCACCGAAAGTACGCAGCGGCCTACATCGATGACATCATCATTCACGGCGAGGAGTGGGGAATGCATCTACGACAGGTCACGGCTGTTATACAGGCTTTGAGAGGGGCGGGGCTCACCGCTAACCCAAATAAATGTCACCTGGGCCTACAGGATGCTGACTACTTGAGGTACACCATCAGGAGGGGGTGTATCAGACCCCAAACAGGCAAGGTCGAGGCCATCCGGAGCTGGGCCCGCCCCCAAACCAAAAAGCAGGTACGAACCTTCATAGGCCTAGCCAGCTATTGCCAACGTTTTGTCCCCAACTTCTCTGCCCTAGCAGCACCCCTGACCGACCTAACGAAGAACAAATTGCCAGACCAGGTCCTGTGGACCGAGGAGACGGAGAAGGCCTTTCAGCAGCTGAAGGACAAACTGTGTTCGGAACCAGTGCTGGTGACCCCCGACTTCAGCCAGCCTCTGTTGGTACAGACGGATGCATCGGAGACTGGGATGGGTGCCATCCTATCACAACTGAGAGAAGGTGAGGAACACCCAGTGATATTTATCAGTCGCAAGCTACTACCCCGGGAGAAGAATTACTCCACGATTGAGAAGGAGTGCCTGGCGATAAAATGAGCCCTTGAGGAGTTAAAATACTATCTGTTGGGACGGCGCTTCACCCTAGTCATGGATCATGCACCCCTCGTTTGGCTATCACGTAATAAGGTCAACAATGCTAGTGTCACCCACTGGTTCCTATCCTTACAGCCTTTTGTCTTCTCCGTCATCCACAGGTCTGGCGCAGCACACGGGAACGCGGATGCATTGTCCAGGAGTGGAGTGGAGGTGAGGTTGGAGTTATTGTAGTGAGAGAAAGATTGTTGTTGTACGGAGTTTTACGAGATGAGAGGTAGTGAGAGGAGAGGTGAAGGCGAGAAGGTGTTCATTGTGTACTGGACCCTAGACTGGCTGAGAAACCCCCTTGTGTACTGACCCTGGACCGGACGACTACTCTGAGTATTTAACAATCCCTTTTTTGTACGAGAGCCTGTTTTTGTGTTTTGACCATCGGACTGTATTACGACCATTCTATTTGCCCATCGTACTATTATTCTGCCTGTAAATCAATAAATATTCTTATTGATTGATATTGCACTTGTGTGGACATTTGAATTTGTTTGTTTTTTAACCGTGACGAGTCTGAACACCACCAGGCTCGTCACAATATGTAATATCCATAGAACTATATACAACCCAATGTAGCCCCAATATGTAACCCAAATATGTAACAGAAAAGTTGCAACGTTGTTTGGCACAACGTTCCCCCTACGCAACGTTCCCCCTACGCAACGCTCCCCCTACGCAACGCTCCCCCTATGCAACGTTCCCCCTACGCAACGTTCCCCCTACGCAACGTTACCCCTACGCAACGTTACCCCTACGCAACTGTTACGATTCAAGGTAGGAAGTTGAGTCCAATAGTAGAAGGTAATAAGGAGGCGGAGATGGGGTTGCTCTTCTCAAAATATGTGTTTCTTTTATTATCAGAAATCACTAGAGCAAGATACTGTAACGATAAAGAATAAGTAGCCAAGCTACAACTGAGAGGTATTTAAGGGAAAGAGAACCGTACACAAGACGGATAAAGAAGAACACTAAATAATAACAACAATGATAAGAGGTCCCACTTCTTGTCCGTGGCCGACTGCTCACAGTAGTTCTGTTGAAGATCTGACAACAGACAGAGAAACAAGGGATTACTATAAAGGCAAAATCCCGGCAACACACGCAGTAATTAGTGACAACAACCCACAGGTGACAGTCAATCAGAGCTAATTGCAGAGAACAGGGTGAAGTACTCCAGAATGGCAGTAGGGTTTCCACTCCTGAGAGAGGATAGAAACTCAGAACGTTACACACGCAACGTTACCCCTACGCTGCACTGCAGTGACTCCTAGTATTTACAAGTTCTGCTTTGCCCGCGGAAAAGCCTAGGCCCTAGGAGATTCCTCGTGTCTAAACATCAAGCCAGTTAGCCAGTGTTAAGTAGCCTACTCAGCCCTACTGCTCAATGAGTCCTCCTTGTTGCACAGGGGATCTGATTACCAGGCGCTAAGCCCTGTTCTCTTCATGTTCCAAGAAGAGTTGACCTCGGTTGACAGGCAGGCAGGCTCTCCGCTGGTTACCAATTAGCTGGATATCCCTCCTGATACCGCCACACCAAACCTATGCCAGGACATCCACAGGGAATAGCTAATTATATTCGATGGTCTTAAATATGAATCCTCCGGTCTAATGTTTGATATCATGAAAGTACAGTGATTATCCTTCACTGTCTACAACTGCCACTGTAATCATAACTACCTACCTCAAACTATAGTCTACCCATATAACTTTGTATGATGGCATGTACAATAATGCTGTATATACCGTATATTTATCCACATCTGTCTGTATACACCTGCATATAATACATTTTACACACCTGTAGATACTATATCTATTATGTACATATTCCCGAATTTCCCCAGGAGGATCAATAAATGAATATCTTATCTTATATTCCTTACCTACTCTTACTATTTATACCGCTGGCCAGTATGACTTCAGTTCAGTTCAGTTAATTTTTATTTCAGATATTGGACACATAACCATGGTCATTCCATAAATCGGAATCCAATACATTTGAATCTAATTATTCAGACATGACTATCCTAAATATCTCCCTTTGGTCAGAGAGAATTTCCCTTTGGTTTATTTATTTTCCACAAATGAGAACTTGGGTCATGTTTGAAAATAATTTGAAACTGTATGTGACTACAAACAAATATTAGCCCCAAATTCTGTATACAAGTCAAATTAGCTGAATATGGAGGACTCGGAGTATACTGTGGTGTACCAATTCTGCAGTATTTCGAAGTTTAAACCATTATCAGATAAGTAAATAAATAAACCATTATCAGATAAGTAAATAAATATAAGGACCCCATACAGTCCATTAACTGCCTTTGATAACATCTTCCTTACGAAACCATGTGTATCTAGGGTGACCAGATGCAAAAAGTCCAAAAGTGGGACAACAGTAAGATTTTGGTGGGACAAAGTGGGACAACAGTAAGATTTTGGTGGGACAAAGTGGGACAGATAGATAATGTAAATTTTTTTATTAGAATAACTGAGTCTGGCAAAATGACAGGAGCTAGTTTCATACCACAGTCGGCTGACCTGTATGCATGGGAGTGTTGTACACTTGTTATCTCAGCTGCAGTGACCTTGTCCGTCTGGCTATCATTGTTTGGTTTAAAAAGAAACGTATCCATAGATCTGGATGTTTCTTTTTGGTGAACCACTTTCAAGTGAGACTCACGTCCACTGTGGCGCTTCAAGTCGTATTCTCCTCCATGCGCAATTGAAAACGAACTATGACACAAAACACAGAAAGCCTGCTGCGGATTGCCTGCCATCTGCCTCACCCAGTCATGTGTCGTTTGCCAGTCTTGGTTGTAACTGCAGGTCCGTTTCTTTTTACTGCTTTCCATCTTGAACTAGTTCGCTTGTAATGTTGTTGTGTTTTTTTTGACCAATCAGATTTGCGATATGAGGTAGCGTCACAAGTTCAACTCTCACGAGCAGAGCAGTGCGCTAAATTACTATAACCAATCAGATCTGCAATATGAGGTAGCGTCACGACTCAGTCACGTCACAAGCAGGCAAGCAGCGCGCTAAAGTACTATAACCAATCAGAGCAATGTGTGTGGACAAGAGGCAGGTTGCTACGTTTACTGTCTGTAGGGAGGGGCTTTTAGACGCATGTTTTCTTTTGACTTCGAAAAGAGGGACATCCTCTCAATATGAGGGACGCGGGACATTTGGTCAAATGGTGGGACAGTACAACCAAAAGGGGGACACCTGGTCACCCTATGTGTATCCAGTGCCTATTAATTGGGGTAAAGACTGTAGTAGGCTATATGTACATTATGTATGTTTATGGATTCTCACTGTTTGTGAATTGAGTGAATATTAATATATACTGTGTTATGTTATAGTACTATGTATGATTGCATGTGATTAATACTATAGTATGTATAGTAATATGTTTGAGAGAAAGGATATTGTAACTTTCTGATGTTAATACCACTTGGTTGTTTTGTCTGTAAATGTTTGATCTATTGTCATGTTTGTATGTTATGTGTTTGACCCCAGGAAGAGTAGCTGATGTTCTGCATCAGCTAATGGGGATCCTAATAAAATAATAAACAGTTAACCCCACTTGAAAACGAAAGTGATCTCTTCCTGTGATTAATGACTGCCATAATAATATTTGACCATCACAGCTATGCCCAGCTGGTTTTGTAGAATGCAAAGTACTCCATCTAGTGGATCTGGATCACCATGACACACACGCGCGCGCGCATCATCACTTGCCTCCTCAATATCAACATTTAGCTGAGTAGTTCCGAATCCGAATCTACGAGTCTTCCGAATCTTCCGAATCCGAGTCTACGAACAGGTCGAAAAGTACCTAGCGGAAAAAAATCTAATCTACGAATTCCAATCTGGCTTCAGAACATCCCACTCCACTGACACATGCCTTCTCTATTTGAATGACCACATCAAACAAGAGGTGGACGCAGGCAAATACTGCGGCATGGTCATGCTGGACCTACAAAAGGCCTTTGACACGGTCAATCACTCCATTCTGATTGACAAGCTAAAAGCAATTGGTTTTGATAGTCTATCAGTGAGCTGGATGCAATCCTACCTTGAGGGGAGGGAACAGATGGTGGAGGTAAACGGTACCCTATCCCCCCCTCTCACAGTGAGCTGTGGTGTTCCACAAGGAAGCATACTAGGACCGCTACTGTTCCTAATTTATGCAAATGACATGTCGTCAGCTTGTGACTGCAACTTGTTCCTGTTTGCGGACGACTCAGCCCTGCTGGTCTCTGACAAGAACAAGTTACAGGTTGAAAAAACCCTCAGCTCGGAACTAGGCAGAATCTGCATATGGCTCGCTGATAACAAACTATCATTACACATGGGCAAAACAGAGTCCATTCTCTTCGGTTCAAATAACAAACTCAGCAAGACCGACGGCTTCTCAGTTACAGTGGGTGACAATATTGTCACAAGGAAAGATGAAATTACCTACCTGGGTTCCATCCTAGAGGCTAATCTCTCCTGTGACAAAATGGCATCCAATGTAATAAAAAAAGTCAACCAACGAACTCGATTCTTGTACCGGATCTCCTCTCTGGTAAACAAGAATACCCTGAAGACTCTGGCAGGAGCACTCATTCAGGGGTACTACGACTATGCTTGCACCTCATGGTACCAAAGCACCTCAAAGGCGCTAAAAACAAAATTACAAACATCTCAAAACAAACTGGTCAGACTACTGCTTGACCTTACTCCTAGAACCCACCTCACCCCTGCCCACTTTGACAACCTAGGATGGCTTAGAGTAGATGACAGAGTACAGCAACTTGCAATGGGCCTGGTCTACAAGATACACTACACGACCAAGGTACCCATGTACATGGCAAAATACTTCCCAAAGGTCAGTGAATACCACGATCACAACACCAGAGGGAGCTCCACAAATCATGTTAAACCCAGATTCGGCTCAAATAAGGGACTAAACACGTTTCGCAATTATGCCACATCAATGTGGAACGCCCTACCCAAAGCTGTAAAGGAATGTGGATCACTACCCACTTTCAAAACCTCTCTCAAGAGACACCTACGGGAGACTGCAATTCAACACTGGCCCCTGTAAATATCCTAACCCAACCCCCTCCAATGTACAGTCATTTACCTAGTATGGTTTTGTCAATAGTCCAATGTACAATTTTGTTTGTTTGTACAGAGTCTCCCCCCCCTCAATGTACAGTTTTGCTTGTTTATACAGTGTGCCCCCCCCCCCCCCCCCCCCAACCACCTCCAATGTAAATTACCCAGTATGGTTGTCAATATCCCAGTGTACCCAACCCCCCCCACCCAACCTCCTCCAATGTACAGTTTCTACGTCAAATGTATATACTCCCTTTTCTTGACTCCTTCTGTATCACAAACAGTACTGTATTTGCAAATCTGGTATGTCATAAATGTATAGATGTAGCAGTACTGACTATCTGTATGTCATGTATGTCATATATGTCCTGATGAATTGAAAATGGGGGACCCTGGTGGAAACAAGACGAAAGTCTTTCTCTGGTCTGCATCCCCTTAACAATTGTGTGTATTGAGCTGTACTGTATTGTACCCATTCTGCAATCTGTTAATAAAGTTTTCAATCAATCAATCAATCAATCTACTGTACTCTAGTCCAGGGGTTCCCAAACTTTTCAGGCCGGGGCCCAGAAAATAAGGCGTCAGAGAGCCGCGGCCCAATGCACATCGTCGGGCTTTTTTCTTTTTTTTTTTGCCAGGCAACCGATTTTTTAAGCCAAATATCACTTCAATCCTATTAAGTTAGTTCAAGTTAGTTATTCATTTATATGTGTTATTTATGAGAGGGCTAACTTGTTGCAAAATAATAATGATAATAATAATAGCCTCATTAAAATACTATTGTTGCTTCGGTTGTTTTCAGCGTTTTATGTGCATAATCTGTTATTTAGTTTGAAATGTTCGTTGAAATAAGTAGATTTTTCGTTTTTGTTTATTTATTAAGTTAATATAAAACCATATAGTCACATTTTAGAATACAACTAGAAACACTGTCCTGGCCTGCTTCTAAGTTCAGTGGCATGACAAAAAAAATAAAAATAAAAAAATAAAAAATAAAAAAAATATTTTTTTTAATTTTTCTTTATTTTTTTTTTATTTTTTTTAAATCATCTCGCGGCCCACCCGTGGCTGCTCGCGGCCCACCTTTGGGTCGCGACCCCGACTTTGGGAACCACTGCTCTAGTCTAGGGTTCTGAAATCAATTCTCGGCGCAACCAGAAGATGGAGCCACACACACAAAAATGTTAAATAAATAAATCAATACAATAAAAAGTTTGTCCTTTAGGTCCAGTTTTGGGGCCACATGCCTTTCTGATGACGCACAGTTTCATTTCCATGTTTTGACATTTTGTTAATACAAGAAAGAACCATGTACTTTTGAGGTACTGGTGTATTTTATTTATGTATTTATATATTAGGATGCTTCTCCCATGCATTTTTAATCCTTTACTCCACTATATGTATCTGAACGCTGCGCAATTACTACTTTGAACTCAGACAACGGTTTCCATACGATTTGTGTCATGCACACATTACAAGTTAAAGTCTACGTTTTAAAGAACAGCAGCAAATACTTTGACATAACCTTTGAAGATCAACGAATCGTTCTGACATTATTCCATTAACCTAGACACTCAAAGGTATAGGGATACTTTTGATATTTAGGCTACTACATTCTATATACAATTATTTTAGCCTAATATTTTTAATAGTACTACTATAAACTAGTACTTTTATTTTTACTACTCTATCAGGGTATTCTTACTTTTGTGAACTTTGTTCACCACTTATGAAACATCCAACGTTTCACTCAGAGGGGCTGTGGTCCTCTGGTGGGTGTCCACTTGGCATCTCCAGACAGTTGCGCTGTCGACACATCTGTCAAGGTTCTCCCTCGCCTCGCGTCCGTCTTGATTTTCAAGTAAATTATACGCCTAAAATACGGGGAAGATTTCTAGATTATACAGAACAGAATGGTCGTTTGTTGAAACACCAGACCGTTGTAACGAATAAAATCATTTTGGGGGATTTGGGAACAGTCCCGGTGATGCAGTCACTCACAGAGCCCATAGTTTGTCAGGTAGCCAACTGACTCAGCCTATTATTTTGTTCATTGCACAGTGTAGCAGTTGTGGATTCAAGCTGTAACTTGAACCATTATCTCGGTCGGACCTCAGCAGTTACAAACAGCTGTAGAGTTTTGAAACATCTGCATCGCATGTCCTGGAATGCGTCTGCGTAAACTGAACCATCCTCCTAGACTAGTGGTTTATCGCCGTGTACGCGCCTCTCCTCCGACCCGGAGCTGCTGAATGAGAGAACAACGATGAATCAAAGAACGTTGTGCGCACAACGTGTACAGCCAACCAACAGATCAAATGAGGACTTTTCCTTGAGGGGACTTTTCCCTCTGATTCAAGAGTAACTTTAACTAACTTTAGCACCCTTTTTTTGAAGTCGTCGTTTGAGTCGACTCGAGAGGAATGGATTTTGCCAGGACATCCCCAGAGGACCGCGGCTCTCTCCCACCCAGGCCAGCTGCCTCCTCACCGATGGGTTTACCTGCCAGTTCCCCCAAGAGACGCTTCGCCAAGCTTGGGAGGAAACCAAGTGAAGGCTCATTGCAGTAAGTACTGAGTGAGGACAGGATCAAAGCAGTGCCTTTTCTGGATATATATATTTTTTTAATTAAATGTATTTACTGACTGACTGGAGAGAGGAGTAGCTATGACATGTCTTTCAAATTCACAACACGTGTGACCTGGCCCACAGGGCAGGATTACTCTCAAAATGTTCGCAGAGGTTAACTTGCTTGTAAAGTGTAAATATTTTTGTCTGTAACAACTTTGATAACGTTGTTTAGGTAGGCCAGATACATCTAAGTTAAATTGTGATGTGCAGAACAAGCAGTCTGACTCAATCCAGTTAGATCTCAGGAGCCCATGGGTTTTAGGCAGAGGGAAAAAAACAGAGAGACAAATCAAAATAGGAATGATTATCTCAAAAAAATTAAACTATGCCTATGTATTGCTTGATGGTTGATTGATTGATTGATTGATTGATTGAAAACTTTATTAACAGATTGCAGAATGGGTACAATACAGTACGGCTCAATACACACTTGCAGACCAGAGAAAGACTTTCGTCTTGTTTACATCAGGGTCCCCCATTTTCAATTCATAATGACATTTATGACATACACAACATACAGATATACAGATATATATCATGCCATTTATGACATACATGACAATGACATACAGATACTGTTACATTTGTGACATACAAGATATGCAAATATACAGTACTGTTAAACAGAGATCCACATATGAGGGGGAGGAAACTGTACATTAGGAGGGGGTGGGTTTGGACATTTACGGGGGCCAGTTTCGAATTGCAGCCTCCGGTAGGTGCTCTTTGAGAGCGGTTTTGAAGGTGGGTAGGGATTCAAAAATGTTTACGGCTGTGGGTAGGTCGTTCCATGGCTTGATTGATTGCTTGATTTATTGACAGCTCTTTTCTTGGTAAGCTACAGTGTATACTAGAAAGTAGCGCTACTTCTGAAATAATTACAAGTAAAAGAACTACTGCAGAATTGTTCAACTATATGTCAATTATTCAGTATGTTTAACTACATGTGGTTGAAATACTCCTCAATAATGCTGACTAATCATTCCAATGTTTAAATGTGACTCATTGTATGAAATGATGCCCATCAGTCCACATAGGTTTGCAATACTCTAAAGATAATACACCCATACAGGCATGAGACCAAATACTGTATGAAAACACAAGTTGTCTACTATGTATACAAACTTGACACACATGAATACGCAAACAAGCAAATCAATCTCATATTCATGTCATACATATGGTTATGGTCATTCAAACAAAAAGTCTGGTTTACCTCCTTTTCCAGGCCTTAGAAATAAAACGAGTAGGCCTACTTTCCACCACGTTTCAGTTCCACCAGACCACCGTAATAAGACAGAGTTGTATTTTTCCATCTCATTGTAGGCTATTTTCTATCACTGGGACAGAAAAAACACCCAAAGTTCATTAGCTGCACTAATGATGTTAATGTGAAATTGGAAATCTTTTATACCCAAGGGGTGACACAATTTCAGGGGACCTTTGACCATTGCTATAAGGAGCTTAGTGGCTTGGTCAGACTCAGAGAGCTATAACAACAACAGTTGTTTTATTATTGAACTGGAAGAGCTGAGTGAGGAGAGTGAAGGAGAGTGGATGGCACTGTCTTGCCGATAGTGACGTATATGTACGGGTATGTGCTTTTGTTCTATCTTTTGTGAGATCAGCAATGGAGATATATAGTAGTAGGCCCTATGAATATTGGATGGCTTTGTGCTTTTGTGACATGGTTGATCATTTCACAAACTGTGGTCTTCAAGAGATCACTAGGGCTGTCTTCAACTAAAGAAATCCTTAGGCGACTAATAGTCATGGGATTTGTCGACTCATTGATTTGATGATTTCATCGACAAATCTGCTGACAAGTCCTGGTTAGTCTAAGACCAAACTGACCGATCAATCGACTTATCGACTATAAGGGGGCAGCGGTTCACTTTGATGGAATAAACTGGAGCTAGATGATAATGTCTAATTTTCAGTAGGGCTGGGTATTGAAATCCTATACTTTTATGGTATCGATCGAATTGCTTCAATAGTATCGAGTATTGAAAAATGCTGTGGTATCGGAATTTGGTATCAAATGACCAAATTTTGATACCTAAGTAGTTAATCTCATCAGTGTCCATGATTCAATAAGCATGTTTCTTCCGAGATATAACATTTATTCTGCTCAACCACAATTCAAAATAATCCAAAATGTAACAAAGCCTCCGATTGGCTCACATAGCACCCACAATGCACATAAGGTATTGAGAAACACAAATTCAAAATAATTTTGGTTTCGGTATGGAATCCCAGGTATTGTTATTGACACCAGTATCAGAACATTTTCAAACAATACCCAGGCCTAGTTTTCAGGTGACACTTTACAATATTACTCTGCTTCTGTCTAGTCTCTCTCTACCACGTCTCACTCTTTCTTCATCACTTTCTGACCATTTATGTGTGTGTGTGTGTGTGTGTGTGTGTGTGTGTGTGTGTGTGTGTGCATGTGTGTGTTTCCTTTTTTTGGCCACGCAGAGTTTGTTTGGGTAACATTACTTGCATGTGACAATGACACAGCACAGGACCGTGAACTAACATTGTTTCAGTATGTGCAAAAATAGTATGTACAACATTTGATTATCATAGAAATATGTTTTATTTATACAGACCATATCGACATCAGTAATTTTTTTATTAAATACATTTATTGACTGACTGGAGAGAGGAGTAGCTATGACATGTCTCTCAAATTCACAACACGTGTGACCTGGCCCACAGAGCAGGATTACTCTCAAAATGTTCACAGAGGTTAACTTGCTTGTAAAGTGTAAATACTTTTGTCTGTAACAACTTTGATAACGTTGTTTAGGTAGGCCAGATACATCTAAGTTAAATTGTGATGTGCAGAACAACAGCTAGACTCAACCCAGTTAGATCTCAAGAGCCTGGGTTTTAGGCAGAGAAAGAAAACAGAGAGACAAGTCAAAATAAGAACGATTATCTCCCAAAAAAAAGAAGAAAAACTATGCCTATGTATTGCTTTCTTGCTTGATTGCTTGATGGCTTGATTGATTGACAAACATGCTATTTTCTTGGTAAGCTACAGTATATACTAGAAACTAGCACTACGTATGAAATAATTACAAGTAAAACAACTACTGCAGAATTGTTCAACTATGTCAATTATTCAGTATGTTTAACTACATGTGGTTGAAATACTCCTCAATAATGCTGACTAATCATTCCAATGTTTAAATGTGACTCATTGTATGAATGAATGAATGGTATAATATCGGTTATCAGCCTTAATATAAATGTTAATATTGGTTATTGGTATTTGCCAAAGTTGTCATATACATACTTATAAAAAATATAAATATATATATTTATTAAAAAAAAATATATATCTTCTTCATCCATCTCCCCCTCCTCCTCCGTCTCCCCTCAGGTCGGGCTCCTCCAGCTCTTCTGCCAGGTCAGCAGAGAGTGTGAGTGTGATTGTCAGACAGCCCAGCAAGAGCCGCGTTCGTCGCCATACCAACCGTCTGTCGGGTGTTTTCCTCCGGGGCCCCTCCCCCAACTCCAGCCCTATGGCACTAGCTGGAGAGCTGAAGTCATCGCTGTATGGCCACGCCAGGAAGGACAACAGTATGTAGATTGTGTCGCTTATAGAACATTACGTTTGTCTTCGGTCACGTCCAGACTTTTCTTGTTTTTGGTTCTGACCTACAATGTTGTCATTGGACTACTTTTCTTGGAAGGCGTTGTGCTATTCCAATGATCTGTGACAGTTAAGTCAGTATCTATAAATATAAACAAGCTGCAAAGCAGAGCCTCGAGAATATGTAATGTCATCAAGTGACACATTTTGGAGTTTGTCCATTTCCAATTTCATAAAGGAGCTTCTGTCATCATTGGCACTTCCCAGCACACTGTATATTTTTACTATATAATTTTTACTGTATATTCTATTCTTATTCTTAGGCAATTTGTTTTGTTATTCTTATTCGTGACTTTGTTCTGTCTAAATGTCTAAATGTTTAATGTGAGCGATTTGTAGTGTCAAATTTCCCTCGGGATGATAAAAACCTTATTTCTTTGCTGGTCATGTTTCTGTCACCTAGTGTCTTCTGGGAACACACCGATAACAGATGACCCATTTGAGCTGTCCAATCAGATAACTGCTCCAGGAATCCTGAAGATCTTTGGCAGCGAGATCTGTGAAGGGGCACACTACAAGAGTGTCCTGGCCACCACTCACTCCAGCGCACGGGAGCTAGTGAAAGAGGCCCTTGAAAGGTATGGATTACTGTGTGCCACTAGGGAACACACTTCCCTTAAAAACGCCTTAAACATAACTTACAAATGCTTAAAAATGCCTTAATCGGCATATAATAATAATACAAATCAAGGGGTACCTAAAACATTGCAGACCCCTTAAACATGCCTTAATTTCAATCAGGGGTTAAATGTCAGGGTAAATTAAGGAGTTTCATTTAAATTAAGGACTCGTAACTGGTTTTTAAGGGTAAAATTCAGGGGTTTTGCCCCTTAATTTTACGTAGTCCATACGCAATTCTACTTAATTTATTTCTTCATTTACCATAATTCTTATTTAATAATAATAATAATTGAAGGGTTTATTAAGGTGTGAATTTAAGGGACTCTGTTCCCTAGTGGTGTGTGTGTGTGTGCGTGCGTGCCTATGGGCACAATTGTGTATAGGCATACCGGCTCATTGGTCATACGCACACTCACTCGTATGTTACAGTATACTACCCACTTAGTATGTGCTATGATACGCATGTTGTACCTAAGCTGTCTAAGGATTCTGTGATGCGCTGAATGACAAGTGATCAGAGCCTGTGTATCTTGGTCCGATTAGCATATGATGCATTCAGACATGAACAAAGGCATATTGACCCATTGTTCTTCTAGAGGGCAGCTGTTTGTTATAACTGGAGCATAATACACATACTACGTGCGTGCCAAATTGTTCGTTTACATGGCAGTTATGGAAAGTTCTAGAGCCAACCACAGACTTGTGTGAAAGACGGCCGGTTTTGGCCTGGCTGTTGAGAGGGCCTCTCCAGAGAGCAAATTTCTGTCATTCTTTGCTTATGTTACAACCAAAAAACGTAATGGAGAGATTAATAGCATTTTTACAGTAGAGTAAAAGAACATTTTAGCTGTTTCCTAAGATTTTTTTTCCGATTCTTATTGCAGCAATGAAAGCAATGAAAGCAATGTAAAACGAATTAATAAGTTATTAATGATGTTTTAAAATGAATAATAAGTAATGCATGAAATGACTTACTATTACTGTTAACAAGTAAACATGTTAGCCAGCAGTATGTGTGATTTCTTCTGTCTGATAACATTTTAATTTGACAAGTGAATTGCAAACAAATGAATTGTCAGTTACATTATTAGATTAGACCTTAGATTATGTCCATACATACCTTATACAGGCAAGCTACCAGTGTTAAATGTTGCCTTGTAATCCAGGTATGGTCTAAGCAAGGAGGAGGCGGGCTCATATGTTCTCTGTGATGCCATTGGCTCCATTGGCGACCACCGGTGGAAGACAGAAGGCTTCCGAGTCGTCGGTGACAATGAGAAGCCCCTCCTCCTGCAGTCATTATGGAAACCCAGAGAGGGCCTGGCGCGACGCTTTGAGATCCAAAGGAGGAGCTCTGTGGATGAGAAGAGGTCCAAAGAGGAGGACACCGTCACTGCCGGTATACGACCCATCTTGAACCTCAGGCCTAGGCTTTAGGGAAAGATCCTCTCTGTTTAAAGGGAGGATCAGAGACAGAGTAGGGGAGACACAGAGACAGCAGGGAGGCTGAGAGGGAGACAGAGTAGGGGAGACACAGAGACAGCAGGGAGGCTGAGAGGGGGACAGAGTAGGGGAGACACAGAGACAGCAGGGAGGCTGAGAGGGGGACAGAGCAGGGGAGACACAGAGACAGCAGGGAGGCTGAGAGGGAGATAGAGCAGGGGAGACACAGAGACAGCAGGGAGGCTGAGAGGGGGACAGAGCAGGGGAGACACAGGAGAGAAGGCCTCTGTCGGACTGGATCCCAGGCCAGCAGGGGTAGCTACACGTGGCCACAGAGACAGCTCCAACCACCACACCGTCCCCAGGCACAGGAGGAGAACATTTCACAGACCAACCCCCCCATTTAAACTTAAACCTCACCCTGTTTAACATTCATCCATCTTCACTTACTGAAGCATTTTTTTGGGGGGGAAATAAGATCTGGACTTCTGCTGTTGGATACGATGCAACAGAAAAGCAACCGCACCACAACTTTCCACTGTGTTCGGGGCGGGTCTCGGTAGTAATCTAGCCCTTCCGCGCTCTCATTCCCCCCCCTCCTCGTTTTCACTATCTCTGCTTGTTCAGTTTGTGTACCGATAGCCCCAGTCATGGCTGACATAGTGTCTCCTGTTATGTGTTTGTTCTATGAATGGCACAGCTTGTGATGATAGCCTCCTATCGATGTTAGCTTGTGGATGCCCGCTGTGTGTGGTGAACTTCCATTTCCATGATCTCTGTCTCTCTTTCCACTCGGGTCTGTTTCCTGTACGCAACTCCTGCATGTTTACTCTGGCACGCGCGCACACACGCACACACACACACACACACACACACACATGTACACACACTAGACACCTAGACACACACTCATAAACACACACAGACACACCTGCGCATGCATACACACACACACACACACACACACACACACACACACACACACACACACACACACACACACACACACACACACTCATGCATATGCCCTCCGACTAAGGCTGTCTTAAATACTTCGAAGCTTCGAAGCTTCGTTCGATGGGCATGGGATTCGAATATGAAAATAACATTAGATTATAAAAAATAAAGAAATAAAGAAATATATAATGATATTGTTTCTTTTTCTTTTTTTTGTTGTTGCAAAATCAACTCTGCCTCTCTTTGTTAAGATTTGTGTTCATTGTGCTGCTTTTATAAAGCCTCAAATGACGGCTTACAATATTTCACGAAAGCAAAGTGTTTCGTTTGTCTAAGATTTAAAAAGGTTTAAACTTTACAGCACTGACAAAGTTGAACAAAGTGCTGTACAAGTCCCACGACATAAAAAAAAATATATATATATTACTCTATATATATTATATATTATATCTCAAAGCTTCGAATTAAAATCGAATCTCGGCCCTGAAGCTTCCAATTCCAATTTCTTTTTGAAGGTCAGCCCTACCTCCGACCCACACACCCACACACACAGACACAAACACACACACACTAGACATGCATGCGCACACATGCACATAGACACACACACACAAATACACACACACGCACATACACACACACACACACACACACACACACACACACACACACACACACACACACACACCTCCTTTCATCAGGATTTCTTTCCCCCAGATAGAGTGTTTCTGGATCACCCTCTTGCTTGTTTTCATACAAACCATGTGTGTTGGTGGTTTTGACAACAGTGCTCTCTCTGATTCAGCGCCCGCTTTCGTGTTATTCTTTATGTCTCTCCAACCTCTCGTCAGGCATCAACGCTCAGGCCCGTAAGCTCCAGAAGAGCCGCTCCAGGGTGACCTCTACCCTGGTGGAGAAGGCCATGGCCCGGGGCCGGTGCCAGACCCTGTGGAGGAGCAAGAGCGAGATGGACCTGCTGGGCTTAGACACCGAGGAGGCACAGGAGGAGGAGGACGCTGACCAGAACCACTGTCAGGAGAACCAGAACCAGAGTCCGGAAAACACAGCCAAACTTAACCCGACACAGAACCACATTCAGAGTCACGTCGCCATTCCACCCCGCGAGGGGGGCGCAGGGTCGGGGGGCGACACAGAGGGCCTCTGTCTGCCCCGGGGCAGGAGAGCGGAGCAGGAGTCGGAGAGAGAGGACATGGAGAGAGAGGAGATGGAGAGGGAGGAGACGGAGAGGGAGGAGACGGAGAGGGAGGAGACGGAGAGCAGTGACGAGAACAGCACACAGTACTCCATTCACCCTCCCCACGACTGTCCCTACCTGCTGCTGCTGCAAGGCTACAGTCTCCCACAGGTATCTGCTTTACACTCTACTGAGATCACCCTCCTCCCGCCCACCCCCATCTCTCACACCAATTGACCTATCTCAAACCGTGCTCTCTTTTCTTGATCCTCCAATCACAACTGTTGCTTCCCTTGGGGGGTGGGGGGTGAGATAGGTAAATTTGTGTGCAACTGAGCACAAACGCTCACAAACGCGCATGCATGAGCACACACACACACACACACACACACACACACACACACACACACACACACACACACACACACACACACACACACACACACACACACATACACACACACACCAGTGATGGGATCAATTCAATGAATTCAGATTGCAAACAGAAGTTGCACTTTAAAGCTGTAATAACAATTGTCTGGTCACTGGAGGGCAGCAATTCGCCACTGTAAACTCCTCATCATGTATATAAACATAAAACTGCGATCGTGTTGAAAAAAATAGCAAGGTTGATAAAGTAAGACACCGCGGCTCAGCGAAGCCTTCTGAAAAGTTTTGAAAATGTGAAAAATATTGTCAATTTAATTTATTGCAGCTTTAATGACAGAGCATTCATTTCTCAATCATGTGTTTAAACTTTAAAGGTCTCATGCCAAATGTTTCTCAATACCGGTAATACCCCCCCCCCCCCCCCCCCCCCCCCCACACACACACATACACACACATAATTCTACACATATCAAAGCGCGCAGTCCTTGTAAGCTACACCACTGCCTTCTCTGCAATATCCTCAGATTCACCCCTCAGCTCTGGCTCCGTTTTCAGAGGAGACATTAGCGGCGTATTCCAGCGTTCCCAGTCCCCCCGCCGTCCTCTGTCTTACATCTCGTGAAACGCGGTACGGGAACATCGTGTCATTATCCCCACATCTCTGCCAACCTATTTTCTGCCTGGAAAGAATCACAGAGGAATACAGAAGGGAGAGCGGTTCTGGGAGAGAGGTCAGCGTGCGTAGATAGAAAACCGCTGCGTGTCAAAACAGCGATCAGGAAACGGCATGAGACAGCAGTGGCACTGCTTCCTGAGTGATTACCAGCAGGCAAAGAGCGACCCGGGCTTTAGGGCAGAGCTTATGCACATTGCCCACCCCACCCACTCACGCACATACACACACGTGCAGACGACCACACACACAAACACACACTCACTATCTTACAAACTTCAGTGATTTCCGTCAGTGTGCTTGTGTTCTTATGAACAAGGGATTAGGGATTTTGCTAATTCATTCAGATTATTCATAATAATAATAATAATAACAACAACAATAATTCTATCCTGTTCTTTTTTTGGAAAAGACAAACATCACATGGGGGAATGTCAGCCACAATGAGTCTTTTCTTGTGGTGTCTGCCACTCACTGTTAAAGCTCTTGTTCGCTAAATCAAACCCTGGATCATGATTATGTAATGATTCTAATCCCCCAAAGGTATGAGACACACGCCACCACAATGAGAAGTACATAACATATCTATTTCGGGTATCACTCCTTTTATCACCGCTTGTATGATAATGTGCAAAATATATGCACGTTAGGGCAATATATCAATATTCATGATTTATCATCTTATTTGTCTCATCTGATCATATTTTGTTTGTGTGTGTGTGTTTTGTGAATAGTCATATGCAATTTTGCTGTCTACATTAATGTTAAACTGCAAATATTTAAGAAACTAAGCTGAAGATGAATGAATGATCATTGCATTTACATAGTGCTTTTCTAGACACTCAAAGCGCTTTACAATGTAGGTTGGAAATTGCCTCTTTCACCACCACTGTGTAGCACCCAACCTTGGGTGCCATACACTGGCACCAGTGAAGGAATCCTTGTTTTTCAATGTGTATATAATGTAAATATCTGCATTATAATGTAAATATCTGCAGATGACGGCATCTACTCGTAGATATTAGTTGGAAGAGGACAGTATCAGTCACTATGTCTGGCTCCAGTGAGGCTGCAGACGAGGGCCTGTTATCAGCTGAGCTCTCAAGCGAGCCAAGGACATTGTATGGGCTCTCACATGGTGGTGTGGCCACATCGTTTAGTAATATCAACATCGCCGTTGCTATAGTGATTTGGGTCAAAAGTGCCGTTGCCAGGGGCGCCCTCGTGGCGCATACCATAGTGCCTCGCGCACCTACGTGGCCGACCCGGGTTCGATCCCAGCTCCCGTCGTTATTTGTCGCATGTCCTCCCCACCTCTCCTCTCGTTCGCCCTCTCCTCTGTCGGTCCTGCGTGACCAATAAAGCTGTAAAAATGCAATAAAAAAAAAAATATATATATAAAAAAAAGTGCCGTTGCCATAGTAACAGTCACGAGAGAGAGGTCGACATCGCGAGACTTGAAGACGGTAAGCTGTGGGGTCTTCAGGAGACTAGCCAGATTAAGACACGACGCACAGGCGAGCAGACGCGTTGATCAGAGACTTTGAAAGGATCATTCCTCCCCTCACGGGGGGGGGGGGGGCAGGGGGGCAGGAATGGAGTGCCACATCATCGCTATCTTCGGCTAACAGGGAATGGTTGTTGGCTACGACGAGGCCCAGAACCATTGGACTAATAGCATAAGAGACGGTGGAGAAGAATGAATTAAGACTGTTCAAGGACATTACAGAATTGGTTACATCTGGTACGAGGCTTTGTTTATGGAATAAACAACGTTTTCCCAAGAAAGGTACCACGTTTGCCAGTGTCGAATTCTTCTGATTACGGATTGCATTAACGGGGATGAAACAGTTGTACAGCCAGTATGAGAAGGTCGACTTCGGAGTAAGACTTCACGAACACAGGTGACGAGGTGATACTGGCTGATTATGACCGAAATCTATCACCAGGCACACATCACACTACACAATGGCTGAATTGGCTCAGGAGACAGGGATTGATATCAACCAATTAAGGGGGGGATGATTAGGTGGCCTTGATGTCAGAGACATGATTGGGAATTTGGCCAGAAACATCCAAGCAGATATGGTGATATATGTTGAAATAAATATCATAATTGATGTGAATATCATAATATTCTTTCCATGTCACCAAGCCCTAATGCATCTCTTCCTTAAATGGCTTTTCTACTCTCCTCAGGACTTCGTCATCTACCTGCTCACGAGGCAGAGCGTTGTGATTGGACAAAGTGGTGAGAATGAAGGAGGGTCAAAGGTCGACTTGGTTCTCTTTGCCCCCGACATCCTTCCAAGGCACTGCTGCCTACATCGCCATGGCAATGGAAACCCTACCCTGCTCCGACCATGCCAGGGTGCCACGGTAACAAGGAATGGGAAGACCCTGAGCAAAGAGGAGGAGCTTAGACCCGGTGATGTCGTTGGTCTGGGACAACGCTACCTCTTTTTGTTCAAAGACCCCGTAGCCTTGGTTACGATGCACAAGGTGATTCCATTCATCCAACACATCTTCCCAAGTAAAAGGGCTGTCGAAAATCCTTCTTTCAATTAGACACTTTCAAACAGATATTCTACACGACTTCCCTATAGATGGTTTATGTGTCACATTTTCCAGACCCATCTTTTCTTGTACCATCCATTCCATTTATGCTCCCAATGCATATTATATAAGCCTAGCCTACCTTACACAATATCACCAATAAAAACCCAACCTATGATGTTTGACTGAGAATTCTTAATGCATTCTGCCGGACATCACAGTTTTCTGCATGGGTAATACTGCGACAAACTACATCCTATGCAAACTATATCGTATGCTGTATCCTACTATTATCTCCATGACCTTGATGTGTATACATGATGTTTCTCCCTTCAAAATTGTCCTTGAAGGAACTGAACGATGGCACTCCAGAGCCCGACCTGTCCGTCGTTCTACTGGGCCGCTCCACCTCTACACCTGCAACTACCCCTACTTCCACTCTCCTCTGCAACACCTGCATCTCGGCCTGCACTGACCCGCACAGGCCCCGCGGAAAATGGTGCCCAAAAACAGACAGTCCCTTCCTCAGAGACCCAGAGGGACTCGAAGTAGCTCTGCGCTACGAGGTGGAGCTAGAGGTTCCCGTTCTTAAGGAGATAGTCGCCATGGGGATGGCGGCGGATGGCCCGGCTTTGACTGTAGCATTCCTGCTGTGTTTGTGTGTCCAGTATTCTGCTGCGGACCTCCATACCTCAGACCTCCGCAGACTTCTGCTGCACATAGCCAGCCGGGTTCAGAGCTCCATGTGGGTGAGTCTGCTGCTGCACATAGCCAGCCAGGTTCAGAGCTCCATGTGGGTGAGTTATCAAAAACGTTCTAGGACGACCTCCCAGTGTGGTTACATTTAGAGCTCTAGGACGACCTCCCGGTGTGGTTACATTGAGGTTTCTCCTGGATTTGATTTCAACTGATCTCTAATGTACAGCACACCGATTGCACTGATCAAAATAACGTTTTAAATATTTCCTCAGGAATGCACAAAGGAGCTCGCTGCTGCTCAACCTGAAGTGTAAGTGCACGTACCGTAAGCAGTCCCTCAGGGTTTTAGTTTTCGCTATCATTTGTGACTACAAACTGATTTCAGACCTGTTCTGTTCTATCCCTGCCCTCAGTGGTGAAGGTTCAGACCCAGAGGAGCCACAGCCCCTGGATCTGGAGGAGCTGATGTCGGGTCTGCACCCCCTGGTCATATGGATGTCCAATGGCCTGGAGCTGCTGCATTTCATCCAGCACAAGCTGCCTCTCATTCTGGACTGGAGAACCCAAAGGGAGCAACAGCAGGAGGAGGATGGAGAACGGGAAGAGGAGGAGGACAGGGAGGAGGAAAACATGGGTTAGTAGCTCCTCAGTGACCTCCTACATATGAATACTGTGTTTCAGTTACAGTAGCACATCTAAAGAATGTGTATTTGTGTGTGTGTATGCGTGTGCGTGTGCGTGTGCGTGTGTGTGTGTGTGTGTGTGTGTGTGTGTGTGTGTGTGTGTTTATGTGTGTTCAGCCCTGTTGGAGCTGCGACTGTCGTGTGTCCGTTCGGCCAGTGAGGAGACCATGACAGTCCTGGAAGAGGTCATCATGCTGACCTTTCAGCAGTGTGTGTACTACATCACCAAGGTGAGAGGAGTCATCATGCTGACCTCACAGCAGTGTGTGTACTACATCACCAAGGTGAGAGGTGTCAACATGCTGACCTCTCAGCAGTGTGTGTACTACATCACCAAGGTGAGAGGTGTCAACATGCTGACCTTTCAGCAGTGTGTGTACTACATCACCAAGGTGAGAGGTGTCATCATGCTGACCTTTCAGCAGTGTGTGTACTACATCACCAAGGTGAGAGGTGTCAACATGCTGACCTTTCAGCAGTGTGTGTACTACATCACCAAGGTGAGAGGTGTCAACATGCTGACCTTTCAGCAGTGTGTGTACTACATCACCAAGGTGAGAGGTGTCAACATGCTGACCTTTCAGCAGTGTGTGTACTACATCACCAAGGTGAGAGGTGTCAACATGCTGACCTCTCAGCAGTGTGTGTACTACATCACCAAGGTGAGAGGTGTTATCATGCTGACCTTTCAGCAGTGTGTGTACTACATCACCAAGGTCTGAGGTTTAAACTACAATAACATCATATAAGGTTCTCAATGCCAGGCTCCAAGTGCCTCTTGCTAAATATCTCAATGGATATAAACATTTGGGAGATGTATGTATATTCCTCACATGCTTGTGGAGGCCCGTCTCATTGTGCAAAGATCCACAAGTCAAACTCTTGAGTTTGGAGACTAACAATAGACTCTTACAACATCTGTGGAAATTCGACCAGGCAGCCCTCCATGGGACTTTCTTTGTTGGCTCCTCCTGATTTTTTTTGTTTAAGAAATGAAAATAATCAGAGACAGACTGAGAATAAAGAGCTGAGTTACCCCCCCCTGACGACGTTCTAATACACCAATCAGGCTTATTGCTTTGCCACACTGGGCCATTATGATATGGGACAGTAGGGGCCTTGTGCTGATTGTGTATGTGTGCGTGCATGTGTGTGTGTATGAATGTGTACATGTGTGTGAATGTGTACATGCATGTGTGTGTCTGTGTATGAATGTGTACATGTGTGTGTACATGTGTGTGTGTGTGTGTGTGTGTACATGTGTGTGTGTGTGTGTGTGTGTGTGTGTGTGTGTGTGTGTGTGTGTGTGTGTGTGTGTGTGTGTGTGTGTGTGTGTGTGTGTGTGTAATGTCATTAAGGAATTTACCTAGTGTTGCCAGGTGACTTTGGAGCCCTCAGTATTTGCGTTGTCTCAGTGGTTCTCAACGGATGTGCCTTGAAGTCAGTTCAAGTGTGCCATGAGATTTTGCTCATTATGTAAAAAAAAAAAGGCACCGTCAAACAAAGATATTACATTATATAAAATATAAAGATTTTTCCAACAATCACAGTTAACTCAATGGCCGCCAACAACGATTTAATACGTGTTAGTCCGCCAATCATTGAACCATGTATATATACGTTATTTGATTGTTATTTCTTTTATTCGCTATTTCCAATCGTTATCCATCCAGGGAGCCTGTGTAACCATAGGGAATGAGTCTGAGATCGCAAAAGTCCAATACCGCCACCTGTGGTATGCGGCCGATGTTGCACTCCCTTTGAGACTGTGTATGTGGCTGTGTGTCATTGAAATTCCTCCGGGCGGAGTTTTCTAGTCGCCTGGACCGAGAGCTTCACCCGATCGCATTGAATAGTTTTCGGGACCCCCGATTCATTATGCTGTGGTGGGTTATGTCGTGAGCCAAATGGACATACGATCTACCGGATGGCAATCAAATAATTGGAATATTCTTTTTGGAATCTCACCGGCCACAGGTAAGAGCAATTTAACGTCAATTTCAGCTTGATCGTGCCTTGTTTTCATAGCCATCGCCCTGATCAGCGTATGCTGTTGTACTAACGAATGCCATTATTGACAATCAATTAATCAGAGACGAGACCCCCCCCCCCCCTTTCATGCATTCATGATGGAACATAATATACCGATCATATGCATTTGAATTTTTTATTGTAGCGTGTATAGGGACGAAATGCCAATGGATTAAGTATAATATGCGTTGCAGCCTATTACTAGCCTCCCAGGAATTACCCTAAACCGCTCTAAAACCATACTTATATTCACCACGGTATAAAACGGGAACGTATGGATGGACATTTTTTTTCTTTTTCACATCTTGAACGATAGATACTCGATGCCAAATGGGCCATATTATTGCATCCATAGCTATAATATATATATATAGTTATAGCCCTGCAAACAAGGTGAGCGACTCCATAGGTTTAATGCGTTGGCAGCACATAGTCATATCCCGTTCCCAACATGGCGGTCAATGAGTTAAGCTGCTCTCTAGTCTAGTCAAAAGCAATTGTTTTTAACCTACAGGTATTTGATGATGCGGAGCGCTCATACAAGAATCCAGGTCCATGGCACACTTGAATATTTTCCTTGTAAATGCCATATGAAGCACATAATATTTCATATATAACTATATTCACACGCCGGTCATGTCATGCTCAGGTTGGGATTTATTTCCACCCTGTTCCCACAAAAGAAATCGCATGGAATATTTCCCAAGGAAAATATTCAGGTGTGCCATGGACTTGGATTCTTGTATGAGGGTTCACCATAATCAAATACATGTAGGTTGAGAACCATTGCAGTAGACTAGAGAGAGGCTGCTATAGTAGATGTTAGATGGTCAGATATAATTTCCTTTCCAAACCTATTTTCAGACCTATTTAATTGTCGAAGAGACATTGGTCCTCATTCTCGAACGGACATACGTAAAACTTACCAAGGAATTCCTTCGTAACTCGATTTACGTACTTATTTGGCATTCTCGAACGGCTTCGTATTGTAAATTCTTTGTAGGATTTACGTAGGATTTACGTACTCGAAAAGGCAGTTGTAAGTCGGACAGACTTGTGCGCTCGTGGTTTCAACAGCTTTCTCTGGGACAAGTCATTGGGGATTGTCGATACTACAGACATCCCTGGAATTAAATAATTATAATGATAATTAATACGACAATATTTGTGTAATTCATAATTACGTTTTGCATTTATAGTCTTGACTCAATGAGGCATTGTGAGCATTACACACACACACTGCAAACTAAATAAATAAGAACTAAACCGATTGCCGCGGATATAACTACTGTATAGTGGAATATACTGTATTAATATGCCATATACCGTCTTGTTATTATTATATTATTTATTGTTGGTTTTATTTATGTATTATATTGCTTGCGCACATCTAAGAGCCAGTGTAGAAATGGCTTGATATATGTTACTATTGTACTTACATTTGCACTCTGGTTAGATGCCAAACTTATTTTCGTTGTATTGTACTTGTGCTGTATGATGACAATACATTTTAATCTAATCTAATCTCATTTTGGGAGATTATATAAAATATTATTATTATCATATCGATGTCGCATTACGGCGCGCACGTGAGCGTGTATGCGTTGTGACGAGCCTGGTGGTGTTCAGGCTCGACACGGACCAAAACAAACAATTTCAATGTCCACACAAGCACAATTTCAATAAATAAATAATATTTATTGATTAACAGAACAAGTACAATGGGCAATAGGGTAATCGTATAACAGTCCAGGGTCAAAACACATATCAG
Organism: Notolepis coatsorum; assembly: GCF_963971535.1. Lineage (NCBI taxonomy): Eukaryota > Metazoa > Chordata > Actinopteri > Aulopiformes > Paralepididae > Notolepis > Notolepis coatsorum. Next base: position 48,625,512 of record NC_140174.1, read on the forward strand.
GCTCTCGTACAAAAAAAGGGATTGTTCAATACTCAGAGTTTGTCTTCCGGTCCAGGGTCAGTACACAAGGGGGTTTCTCAGCCAGTCTAGGGTCCAGTACACAACGAACACCTTCTCGCCTTCACCTCTCCTCTCAACTACCTCTCACCTCACAAAACTCCGTATCACAATCTCTCTCCCTCTGTACTCCGTTCCTACCTCACCTCCACTCAACCATACTCTGTCTGTCCTAGTGTTTTATGTTATGTGTGTCTGGTGTGTGTCTGTATGGGATGTGGGTGATCTTGTGGTGCACAGGTGTGTTCTATCAGTCCTAATCAGCTGCCTAATTGCTTCTCCTCTCTTGGCAGTAGTATCTCCCATCCTTCACGTAGCCATGGGAAGGGGGATGATATCTGCCACAGCGTGTATAGGAACACTAACATATTGTTAATGAACTATAGATTTATATGGAATTCGTTAATCTATTCTTAGTCTATTCCACTATATCGCACGATTGGGTTATTAACACATTGGGTGCCACGCCCCTTCCGGGAAGTGCATAGGCCTTGCCGCTCATTAACCCCATGTAAGCGCTCACCTTGTTTGTAGAGCTAAACCTATATTTTATATTATAGCTATGGATCTAATAACGCCGTCGATTGTCAGTGGGTTTCTTCCGGTCAACGTGCAAAAAACAGATAATTTTTTCATCTATACATTTCCGTTTTATACCGTGGTGAATATGAATATAGTTTGAGTGCTTCTGAGTAATCCCAGAAAAAGACACGAAAACAGCGTTTTTGTGTAATTCAATAAACACGAAGAATAATCCAATTATCTGATCGCCATTCAAAATACTAGTCGCGGTAGTCTGTCCCACGTTATCCAGCATTGCACATGAACGGGCGGGCGGATGAACTCGTCGAGGCAACCGTGGTGACCGCTTGTCTTGCCGGAGTGTTCAGACCCCGCCTCCACGCCGCAGCTCGGCCGAGAAAACAAACTACATCGTTTCAAATGGAGTGCAATACCGGCCGCAAGGCGTTAGGCGGCGGTATTGACCATCTGCGATCTCAGACACATTCAGTACAGCATGCACAAGGTGCCTGGATGGATTATGAATGGCAATAGCGAATAAAAGGAAAAACCGAGACAAAAACGTAGATCTACGTTTCCGGCACTTAACCGCTGGGCCACAGAAACGTAAATCTACGTGAACGGCAACCAATGTGTTAAAATGCAGCAGGTGAGGCAGGTGGCTTAGTGAAGATACTATACATACGGAGCATGCGCACGCGCATGTGTGCAGGATACAGTATCAGCTGCTGCATCGTTAATGAACTATAGATTTATATGGAATTCGTTCATCTATTCTTAGTCTATATTCCACTATATCGCGCGATTGGGTTATTAAAATGCAGCAGGTGAGGCAGGCGACTTAGTGAAGATACTGGGAGCGCGTGCGTGCATGTGTGTGTAATGCTGATTCCTCATTGAGTCATGACTATAAATGCAAAACGTAATTGTCGTAATTATTATCATTATAATTATTTAATTCCGAGGATGTCTGTAGAATGGACGCAATCACCAACTATTTATCTCAAATTAAGCATTTTACCAGTTCCATCACCTGTGCATTGTATGCTACTATTGCACTTTACTATTACATTTGCACTCTGGTTTGATGTTGTATTGTATTTGTGCTGTATGACGACAATACATTTTAATCTAATCGAATTGTGAAAGTCTGCGCTACCTGTTGAATACAAGGATCAACACAGCAGAGTGTTTTGACGTGTTTCTTACTTCCGTTTTGCACACGGCACTGGCCTTATAAGGAGCTGGCTGGGCGTGTCTGTATACAAATTCCAGGGATACGGGCAGGCGCTGAAAGTTTAAGAATGAGTGACGTACTCCATTCAGCGGAGCACAGCTGCAAACGTTTCCCCCCACTTACGTAGACCGTTTTACGCGTTCAGGAATCCGGAGGAGGATTTCGGTAAATCTGTTGGTACGAAATCTTTACCAAGATATTTACCAAGGCACTTATAAGAATGAGGACCATTGAGGTTTACCTCATTTTCAATGGTGCCGAGATTACATAATTGACAGCATTGAATATACATATTAAAACAGGAAAATAATTAAGTTAAGGAAAAGAAAATCAGTTGAGATAAATCGGACATTGTATATAAAAGGGCAATTATTTTTTTCTTTTACAAGAAAAGATCTAAATTAAAAACAGTTAGCCTACAAACTGAAGCAGGGAGATTGGTGATCATGTTTTTAAATTGTCCATAGGATAGTGGTGGTTTTCATTCCGGGAAGCTGGAGCCGTCCAAACCAAAGGGCTGACTTTCCAGGTTCAGTCTGCACTCTCGGGACCTTAAGCGTCAGCTGCAGATGTGGAAGACAGATCACCCAATGTTAAGAACAATGTACACAGAAATGTGTTATGTATGTCATGGATCGTTTGGTTCTTGGCCTGTAATGAGATCATGTCGCATATGGGTTGAATTATAAACTATTGTTGTGTACGGTGGAAAAAGCCCCAGCGGTAATTCTGATTATGTGTCATAATTTTCGCATTATGTCGAATCGGGTTTGGATCATTTTAAATTAGTAGAAATGTTTTGTTGAGCAGTAACAGATGTGTTTGCGCTACTAAATGCAGTGTGTTTGTCCATGAAAGACATACTTGTAATTATAGTTTAAAGTCCATAAAAGAGATTTGTCTACTCTAAGCTGCATTATTATTAAAAAAGGAAAGCATGATTTTAAAATGAAGTGGTGCATCACTTGACCTTGATTGCGCTAGATATCACCCCCCTGGAGATTGCACTAGATATAATCTTGTTTGACAGGTTTGATTTCTGGTATTGTTGCTTGTCAAAACACCCTGCATAAAGATTTAAAAAACAACTATGGAGTCCCATTAAAATTTTAAACTCACACAGTGACATTTCACGGTTGACTGGTTCCTATTTTGAACTTCTCTCAGCCCCTTGAAAATGTCACAGCCAGGTGTTTCGACCTCTGCAGCCGCGGCCTGCTTTCTCGCCCAACCAGTGACCCGTGGATGCTCGAAAATGTACACCACCCAAATGAAGAGTCCAGTGCCAGGGCAATGGGAAGTCAGAAGGAAGCACGGGCAACGTCAGAGATAGTAGCTAGCGGTCCAGAAGCTGTTGTGACAGGCTAGTGACGGACAAGGCCTCAATGTGAAGCCACATGCTCCGCACGATTGGAACTGAAGTCGACTTTTTAACGCTCACCAGAAACACGTGCCACGTCCAGGGGATTCTCAATATCTGTTTCCTGTACGGGAAGGAAGTGAGAAGGAGAGGAAAAGTCCTATCGTGTCTCCCAGGAGGAAACTATAGAAATTCCTGAATTGTAACCTTTTGCGAAGGGTTTTGTGACTCGCACGTCTTTCTTTCTTCCACAATGCGAAGGGATGTGGTTATCGAATTAACTACCTGCCCTCGGTTAAGCATTTGACGGCTGGAATGCAATTCATCCTGATGACCCAGATGACTTCCAGATGTGTCATGTCAGTGGATTCATGGCTGAAACCTAATAGATCTGACCAAGTCTTAGCCTACTACTGTAGTATGTAATATGGGTTTAGTGGGTTACATGTTGTCTAATTATTGTCTAACCCCCTCCCACCACACACAATTCTGGGTTTCCTGAGATTAGGGTTATTATGTTGTTGTTGTTGTTGTTGTTGCGTGTGTGCATGTATGTGTGTGTGTGTGTGTGCACGCACAATCGTGTGGCCATGCGGGTGACTCTGGCCATTCATCACACCCGTCAGTAGTCTTCAGGTTTTAATCCCCATCTCACCTGACTGACAGCTCAGCTGGACCAAACAATGTGAAGAATGTGGGCCGAGGCCACCGGTTGAACCTTACAGCCCAGACTGAGGGGCCTAATGATTTACTCCCAGCCACTTTCT